>NW_006159583.1:8579183-8641858 GCF_000334495.1 Tupaia belangeri chinensis
CCGGCCCTAAAGCGAAAACCCCTCCAAAAAAAAAAAAAAAAAAGAATTGAAGAGGGATTGTGGCATGGCCTTCCCCTCTGGGGGGGGTGATTTCTCGCTTTCTGTCGTAACAGCCCAAGTGATCTTTTTAAAACTTAGGTCAGGGGACCAGCAGTTAGCCTAATGGCTATGTCGCTGGACTCCCACATAGTCGACCGCGGTTTGAGTCCTGGACCCGGGGGCTTGAACTCACACGGAGCGCGTATGCGTGCGTGCCCAAGATCCCGAGAGGAGAATGGAGAAGGGACTGCGGCGCGGTCACCCCTGGGGGGGGTGTGTGATTTCTCGCTTCCTGTCCCTCTGTCTCTCTCTGTCTGTCTGGCGAGCGCACACACCCTATAGTAAAAAACTCCCCCCCTCCAAAAAAAACCCAAAAAACAAAAACCTTAGGTCAGAATGTGTTAGGACCAGCAGTTAGCATAATGGCTATGTCTCTGGACTCCTATGTCGTCGACGGTGGTTGGAGTCCCAGATCCAGTGGCTTAAACTCATACCAGGCGCGTGTGTGTGCGTGCCCAAGATCCTGACAGGAGAATGGAGGAGAAGGGATTGCAGTATGGTAATCCTCCCTGGGGGGTGATTTCTCGCTTTCAGTCTCTCCGTCTATGTCTTTCTGGTGAGCGCATGTGCCCTGTAGCAAAAACCTCTACAAAAAAGAAAAGAAAAGAAAAGAATGACTTGGCCTTCTATTTAATCCTTTTCAATAACTTCTTATGTTTAGTATCAAACTCAATCTTTTTCTAGTGCCTATGGGCCTTGCATGATCTGGCCTCTAATTACCCCTTCAGCATTACCTGATGATACTCTCCCTTCTGAGTTTCTTGAACACAACAGATTGGGGAACAGTTGGAGATAGTTTAGAAAGATAGCGGAAGCATTTCAAGTAAAATGCTAAATAGCTTTGTTTTCAACTGGTAAGTGACGGAGCACTTCACAGGATTTTACACACCTAATTATATTTGAACTTTGGACAAATAGCTTATGGAGAATGGATTTGGGAAGTGGGTAGGGGGAGATAGTTTCTGACTTTGTTTTCTTTTCTTTTTTTTTTTTTTTCCTAGTTACAAGAGGATGCGTGCACTCCCTAGAAAAAAACAAAGGGAGAAAGTACCCTCCAATGGGGTGTGGTCACACCACAATCCCTTCTCCTCCATTTCTAGATCCCATCAGGATTTGGGGCACATGTGCACATATGGCTGGTGTGTCTGTGAAGCTGCTGGAGCTGAGATTCAAACTATGGCTGGCCACGTGGGATCTTGTTCCCTTAACCACCAGGCTATGGGGTTGGCCCTGACTCTACCTTTTTTAAAGACTCTAGATATTTGCTTACTTTCTGGAGGGTGACTTTGCATACCTACTGTGAAAAACCTACTTGCTCCCCATCCATGATAACACATGTGCTTTCCCACAACCTAAGCCTGAGCCTTCCAACTTGGGATTTCCCTTTGTATTTCCTATCATCATTTACTATGTGTGGAAAAAAAATCTTATATGCCAATACTTAGGAAAATATTATATTATAGTCAACTTCAGGTGGTCTTAAAAAAACTATTTTGCATTTATATTTGAATCTCAATAGAACTGCTTTGAATTGCTACTTTATTGATAAGTGAAAACAGGTTCTTTTATGACTTAAGTTATAAAAGCTTAGAGTTTATCGGTTCCCTCTCCACCCTGCAATTAGCTACAGGAAGAGATTGGCCATAGGTTCTATTTTATGAGTTTTATAGGGGCACATTCATCCTTTTTATATACTATGAATTCCTGGAAAATGCTATAGTTTGGAGAAAATAAAGTACTTCCTTTCAATTAAAGAAATTTCACTTGAACTCATGTATTTATTCATAAACAAGCTGTCCCAAATATTATGTTAAAATATGAAATAGCTATATTTCTTATAAACCTTATGTATAATGGATATTATAATAAGTATAATAAATAATGCAATATATAACAATCTTGTGAAATTAGAATGGGCTAAATAATGATGACAATATGCAACTGAAAATGTTGTAAAATAAGTATAGATAATCATATCTTGACCAGAGACTCACAGTAAAATTCATATTGTATGATTCAAATCAGTCCATTTAAAAATATTTTAGTATTAAGGGCAAGCAACATAGTAAACATCTCAGAAATATCTCAGTATAACAAAATAAGTCTGAAACATATTAAAGTTTACCATTGTTAAAAAATTTTTTGACAAAATTTTATCAATCAGACCTTGGAAAACCTAGAAGGAATGTTAACTGCAGAATGAATGAATAGCTTGTGAAATGGTCTTATAACTATGAAGAATAATTTACAAACATTTAAATTTTCAGTCAGGATAGGGTGTTGTAATTCTTTTTAGTTCATTACAGGGTACATGTGCTTGCCATAGAGAGACTGAGAGACAGAGAGGGAGAAAGGGAAAGTGAGAACTCATCCCGCAGAGGGGATGGCCATGTGGCAATGCCCTGTCCTCCATTCCCCTCTCAGGATTTTGGGAAGGCATGCACATGCATCTGTAGTGATTTTCAGGACAGCATGTCTGGGACTCAAACTATGCAGTCAGCCACGAGGGATCCAGCCACCTTAACCTTCACATCACCTGCTGCCCCAGGATATTCTAATTCTTAATAAGTAAAAGAATACTTAGACAAAAGGCAAGTGTTTCATAACTGGTATAACCCTGATGAGAATGTCTGGATTTTATTTCAGCCTGTTGTAGATGTATAGGCTTCAGTAAATATTCAAGCTGTCATTTTATGTACTGCTAAAAATCCATTCGTTAAAACACAGTATGTTCTTACTAACAGGGGTTGTAGGATCATTTGGGTGCAGTGGTTAAGTGCCGTGTATGGGGAGCTGGATTCTACATGGCAGATTCCTGTTCTAGTCTTGGCCCCAGTAGCTTGAAACACATGCTTTAGGCATATGTGTATGCCCCAAACTCTGATGGGATAGAGAGATGGGAGAAAAAGGATTATGGCATGAACACATCTCACAGGGGGTACTTTCTCTGTTCCTCCCTCTGGTGAGTACACACATTCTCTCTGGCAATGAAATACATAATAGATACATACATACATACGTACATATAAATATAACTAAATAAAAGCTTAATAAAAAGTGAGACAGTTTTGGTATATAGGATATTTATAAAAATTTAAGTGATTAATTATAATAGGCCAGATTAGTCTTACTTGAATTTATCATACCAGCTATTACTGCAAAGTTTCAAAAAAACCTCCTCAAATCACTAAAAATTCTCTATACTTTCAGTATTGTTTACTAAATTTTAGTCTTTCATACCCACATTAATTTTGTCAAAAAATATGAAAAGCTATAGGGTCTGCTGTCAAAATGAGTGTACATTAAAAAGAAGTATGTTTTAACTATGTTCCTCAGGGAGCACTTCCTTATGCTAGTTGCTATTTCTCTTTGATTTGGAAATAAATTCTTCATTTAAAGTAAATATGGGACCCAAGCCTATGCTGACTTAACTATTAACTAACTTTTACACCTGCTTTTCAGGGTTCAGACAATGACCTCTGATTAATCTGAGGTTGATATTATCCTTAACTTACTACAGGTTATAAGCAGGTGCAGGGACTAATTCTTAAAGTGATATAATTTACTTCTTTTCATATAATCTAAGACTGTGATTGTCACATGTGTTATTTGCTTGGCCTATAACAGTATGTTGTCTGAGTATCATTCAGGACAAACTCAGTGGAAAAGAAAGCTACACATTTAACCGTTAAATGTGACCTGGGACATTAGATATAAAGACAATTTTAAATTCTAAAATATGCAAGCAAGCCACACAGGTTATAAAGGTTATTATATAAAAGAATGACTATCAGGCTGATATCCAATGTTTCTCCTGCAATACTAAATACTAGAAAGCAAAATGATAGAATTTGACAATAGTTTGAGGAGAAAAGGGTAGGTGAAAATAATTAAAAGCCCAGCAAGCTATCTTCAACTGAAAGATATTTTGAAATAGTAGACTCACATAATTAACCTCCTTTGATATGTTTATTGTTAAAGTAACTTCAAAATGTACTCTTAGATATAAACAAAATCAAAAGCTCAGCATGCAAAGAAAAGGAAATTATTATAGCCAGTTAAGAGAGATTAGATTCTTTTTGGTAGTGATCACATCATGTGGGAATGCCCTTTTATATTTCCTACTAGATACATCTCAAACTCAGGTATGGCACTATTTTTAAAAAGAATTTTTATTTATTATTATTATTATTTTAATTCACCAGAGAGAGTCAGAAAGAGAGAAGGAAAGTGAGAAAGTAAGCTGCCAGGTCCAGGACTTGAACCGTGGTTGGCCATGCAGGAGTCTAGCACCCAACCACCATACCACCTGCCCCAGATAGGGCACTATTAATATCAGGAAGAAAAAAATCTCAAACAAAAGAAATCAAAGTTGGGACGAGCAGTTAGCATAATGGCTATGTCACTGGACTCCCACATACTTGACCACGGTTCGAGTCCTGGACCCAGTGGCTTAAAACTCACGCTGGGCACATGTGCGTGCGTGCCCAAGATCCTGGGAGGAGAATGGAGGAGAAGGGATTGCGGCGTGGTCATCCCCCTGGGAGGTGATTTCTCGCTTTCTATCTCTCTGTCTCTCTCTGTCTGGCGAGCGCATGCGTCTGATAGCAAAAACCTCTTTGAAAATGAAACAAAACAAAACAAATCAAAGTTTATATTACAAAAAAAAAAAACAATAAAGGAAACAAGTTCATTAAAAAGCGAGTGAGAGGGCTAGCAGGTGGTGTAGTGGTTAAGGCACTGGATTCATACATGGTTGACTGTGGTTCAAGTCCTGGATCCAGTAGCTTGAAACTCTGGCCAGGAGCATGTGTGTGCATAACCAAAATCCCATGAGGAGATTGGAGGAGAAGGGATTATGCTTGGCCATCTCCCCTGGGGCTTGGGGGGCAGTGATTTCTTGCTTTCTGTTTCTCCTGTGAGCACACATGCACTATAACAAAAATCTCTTAGAAAGAATGAGAGGAGAGAGAGAGTGTGTGTGTAAAGGAACACAGACCAAAAGGACAGAGGTAGTTTTGTTCTCAGGCTAATCTATATTTACTTAAGAGACACTGTATTATATTATAGTACTGTAGGATCAAAATATTCCTTATAATCACTTATTTACTGAAAAGTTCACTCAGAATTCTAACTTAGAATGCCAAGAAACATATCTTTCCATAGAATAGAGGCTTGAGAATTTCTTACTTATTCCTTTTCCTCACCTCCTGAATAGATTCAACTATGTCACATCTAGTGCCCCCTAGACTCAAGTCATTTACCTACAGGAAGAGGGAAGTGAGTGTGATAATGGGTAAAGAATTAAATTGGAGGGAATAGAAAGGAGGCAAGATGGCTGACTAGAAGCACTCAGTGGCAGCTCTCTGCGAAGGAAGGCTAAAAATTTTAATTGATGTTTTTACTTCCAGGAGAGGTGTAAGGTAAGACAGACTTAGCCTAAGAAAAGGACTGTAGGAGCACCTAGAGAACAGAATCTCTACCTGGAAAAGCAAAGACAGAATCAATTGTGTAGACTTGGTGAGGCTCTTGAGCCTTCCAAGGGAATGGGAGGCAGTGAGAAGACCTCTTTCCCCAGAACTCTGAAATTCATATTCCCTCCTTGGACTCCAAAAGTCCCCTTCTGCAGAATAACAATGAAATAGGTGTGGAGCTAACACTATCATAGGGAGTACCCTGATACTCCACTCACAGAGAACTTTGAACTTCCATCCCATACCCACCCCTATCCCAGAGAGCTCAGTGCCATCTTGGGAGCCAACCAGCAGGTGGAGCTTGGACTGTAATCAGGACTGGGCAACCTGGCATCTCTGGCAGAAACAGAGGATACAACACAGAGACGAAGAAGCCCCTGCACCTGGAAAAAAAAATGGGCTGAACACTTGGAATGAGTGAAGCCTACTAGCTCTCTTACACTGGAGATAAGTGCATCCTGTCTATCCTACCAGAACATAAAATATGAGAGCATCGCTTCCTCCAGCCCCTCCCAGCAACAGAGATGGAGGAATCTGGACACTTCCCCATAACTGCTGGTTAGGGAAGCCTGAACTCTCCCTCCCTCTCCCCTCAGACACAAGTCTTGGGGAGTGGCTAGCTATTCCAACTGAGGCCACCACAGTGCAGCATCTCTGAACCTCCCTGAACTATAAGTGTGGGAAAATGAAAGAGAAGGAGCTCATGTTAGAGAAGAGGATACCAGAGAACTCTTTCTATTATAGGTCAGAGGGGTGAAGACTGGGCACTGCCCCAGACCACCTCCTGATCTTGCAGTGCATGATCTAGCCACCTAACTCTACCAAGACTATGCTCAAGTTGGATTAGCTTCCTTGATTCTTGGGGTTTTAGAAATCACAGTCTCTAGTGAAGGTCAGACAGAGAGGCTTGCCTCTTAGTCTTTCTGGGGCCACACACAGGACTTCAGGGTCACTTCCATCACCAGGTCTTTCAAGCAGGCAACAAAGGATCAACTTGTTGGGTCTGACATGTAGGCTTGCCTACAGTTCTTAGATGAACTTGCCAGAGCCAAACTCAGGTTTGGCGGGCTGCCTTATCTCCAAAAATTATAGATAGGTATGCAGTCCCTGCTTGGATATGAAAGGCATGGCTGGCCACTATCTCTTCTAGGATCACCTTGTCAGGACTACATTTGGACCTATAACCAACTCAGAAGTTATAGGTGGGTAGACAAGCTCTGATTGGATCAGAAAGCCATGGCAGGCATCCCACCCCTCCTGGGCCACCACTGCCAGGGCCATGTCCGGGTCCTGGGGACCAAACTGCCCCCAGAAAGGACAGTCAGGTCCAACACACACACACACACACACACACACACACACACACACACACACACAAATACTTAGAAATAAATCCAACCAAAGAGGTAAAAAACCTTTACAAAGAAAACTATGAAAAACTGAAGAAAGAATCTAAAATTGATTTTTAAAAAAAGGAACAATATCCCATGTTCTTCGATTGGAAGAACCAATATAATTAAACTGTCAATTATACCCAAATTAATTTATAAATTCAGTGTAATGTCTATCGAATTAACTGTGACACTCCTCACATAATAGGAAAAATCAATCATATACCTTGTCTAGAATCATAAAAGATCCTATATTACCAAAGCAATACTCGTGTAAAAAATAAAAATTAGAGGCATCTTACTACCTGGCTTTAAACTATATAACAAAGCTGTGATAATCAAAACAGCATAGTACTGGTACAAAAACAGAGACACAGACGAATGGAACACAATGGAAAACCAGAAATAAGCCCCAAAACACACAGCCAATTGATTTTGACAAAAGACACAAGACAATTTAGTGCAGAAAAGAAAGTATTTTCAGGAAATGAAAAACTGCAGAAAAATGAAACTAGACCCCTAACTCTCACCATTAACAAAAGTCAACTCAAAGTGAATCAAAGATCTAAATGTAAATCGTCAAATTATAAAGCTACTTTTGGAAAATACAGGAGAAACACTTGAAGACATTGGAGTAGGCAAAGACTTCTTAAATAAGATCCTAAATCATGGGCAACAATTCCAAAAATAGACAAGTGAGATTACATCAAGCTAAAAAGCTTCTTCATGGCAAAGGAAACAAGAGTAACAAGACAGTCTACAGGATGGGAGAAAATATTTGAAAACTATGTGTAAACTAAGGGATTAAAAACCAGATTACATAGGGAACTCAAGCAGCTCAACTACAGAACCATTTATATCCAATTTAAAAATGGGCAACTGATCTGAACAGACAGTTCTTAAGGGAAATACACAAGTGGCTGAAAACATCTGAAAAAATGTTCAACATCTCTTATCATAAAGAAAATGCAAATCCTAACAAAAACAAGGTACTGCCTAACTCTAGTCAAGATAGCTATGATTAAAAAAATAATAATAAAAAAAAGAAAAGAAAGAACAAGTGTTGTGAGGCTGTGCTGAAAAGGAAACAAACCTGCACTGTTGGTGGGAATGTAAATTAGTACAACCACTGTGGAAAAATACATGCAGGTCCCTCAAAATTTTGCAAATAGAACTACCCTATGATCCACTAATCCCACTCCTGAGTATTTACCCGAAGGACAGGAAATCATTTAGTTGGAAAGACATTTGTACATCCATGTTTATTATAGCATTATTACAATTGCTAAGACATGGAATCAACCTAAATGTCCAACAATAAATGACTGGAATTAAAAAAAATGTGGCACATATACACAACAGAATGCCACAGAGCCATAAAAACCAATGAAATCCTATTATTTGATACAAAGTAGTTGAATCTAGAAGATGTAATGCTAAGTGATTAAAGCCACACTATGAAACATAAACACTGTATGCCCTTGCTCAACATATACTGAATTCCTGCACTCTGCAGCAGAAATTGAAAGATTTGTAGACACAGAAGAGAGAGAAAAACTTAGATACAAGAGACTGCATATGGTGTGGCGGGGAGGAGGATTAGGAGGAGATTTGGAAAAAAAGCATTTTAAAGTCACAGGAATAAAGGGAGATGGGGCAAATGGGTTGTGGAATAGCATATCACAACTGAATGAGAAAATCAGACATTTACAATTGTGTAAATGTCTCAAATGTGGTGTTCTTTGTTAAAAATGATGAATATATAAAGTAGTATCCTTGATTTAATCGTCACATACTGCATGGATGCTTTGAAAATCCATACTGTGCCCCACAAAGCTGTGCACCAATGAAATGTAAATAATAAATCATAAAATTAAAAAAATAAATTAAGCTGGAAATTGCAGGTTACTTATGGGATCAGGAAATCATTCAGGGCCCTAGTCTTAGAAATTATGAAATCTTGGCTCATTCCTTTTCTATTTTTTCCTCAGGTTGCAGGAATGATTTAAATCATGGTATCTTTCCTTTTTAGATCAGTAGAGTACAAAGTTGGAGCTTACAAATATCTTGCTTTTTCAAATTTTTAGACAGACTTCTTCCTATTTCCTCTCTCTAAACATTTTCTTCTCTTAAGGCTTTCAAGAAAAATAAGAGCGCATAGATTTTAAACATGGAAATTCGGAAAAATGATCTGTCTGTGGAAATCAGACTTTACCTGTTCTGGGGATCAGAGAGAAATGATGATACTTATGATTCTATCAGAATCATTATGAAGAAAAAGGCAAGATTAACTTTCAGCAAGCTGGGAGACTGTGGGGAGAGAAAGCAAGTTGAACACCCTCAATTTGTAGTAGAGTCGGAAAGGAAGGAGCAGCTAGTCCTTTCTCAGAAACACACATCAGAAAGGAGGCCAAGCTTAAGGCATAATCTGGGAAACTAATGGGTATTTGGAAATTGCATGTGTAAACCAAATATATTAAACTTTACCGATTGTACAGAGTAGAAATGGTATTAATATCTTAGCAGTTACCATTTTATAATTCAACTTGAAAGGTATAAAAGATCAACAATACCTAAACAATTATGCATTAGTTTTAGTTCCAAATACATGGAGTGGTTGCAGGATCAGTAGAGCTCTTCTGTGAATGTTAATCCCATTATTTCTCATGATTTCATGTGGGTTAGGTTCTATGACTTTATCATTTAATTAGCACCACACTCTACAATCAGCCTAGAGGGTATAACAAAAAAACTGTGCCAGGATGCACTTTTCTGAGTTCCAAAATGTACAGACAAAATAGAAATGTAAATGCAGGTGCCAAAGGAAAGCCTAAAGGAATAAAACAAATTTTAAAAGTATGAGAAATAATCCAAAAATTGAGTATACTATTTAACTACATTAAAACAAATTTTTCTTAATTGCTAATCTTTAAAATTTTAATATTAAATATAAAATTTACATAATGCTGTGGCTATTCTTTTAGCATAGTTACTGAAATTATGATAACTGAAATACATACTATAGCCAAGTACTTTTTATGATTTTGCTGATGACTAGTCTTCTCTGCAGTTCCACACATTAAATTATCAAACATGTTCAATCAGATGGATTTAATATAAGTAGAAAGTGAAGTCAATTTGCAAGTGAGGTAAATATTGATCATTAATAAAATTCGAATACAGTTTACCATTGTCCTTTTTTTTCTTAAAACTAGTATTTTCAAATTATCCTCACAACTGGAAATGTTGAACTGTCTGAAAAACTTACTGTATAGAAAAGAATAAGAAATAAGATGTTTACAAGTAAGTAGGATGTACTATAGTCGGTATCATCTTATGAATCGTTCAACTGGGAACTAGTAGTTAGTATGTATTTCACACAAATATCTTTGGAGAAAAAAATGGAAATCTAACTTCTTCCCTCTATGTTATATTCTATAATATTTTAAATATACTAAGGAGACACTGTAATTGTTAAAAGTCTTCTTTTGTCTGGTAGTAATAGTGAAAGGATAACGAATAAGATTTTACTTCTATAACGATAAAGTAAAGTAACCTAAGAGAAATGAAGCATCATGGCCTTCTTTCACTATTCTAAAACATTCATTCTAAATAATAATGCTAATGGACAAAATGACATTCATTTTCCAAAGGGTATAAAGGTATTTTTATGAAGATTTACATTATCAATACTATAAGCTATTTTTAAGTTAAAAGCACTAATATAAAGAAGTACCTTTAAAATCGACACACTATCTTATTTTCCTATTATCTTGGCAAAAATTAACAAGTTTATTTTATTAATTAGAAAACATAAAATTAATGATCTTGCAGGATGGTAGTTTTGGCAAAAGGGAGGTTACAAGAGCTTTCTACAATGGCATTTTGTGTCACTGTAACAAGTATTTTGTAGTTCAAATGCAGAAATAGATTGCCTTACCGTTGGCGCTGTATCTGTCTGATGGTTATAAGGCTTTTTTTCTAAGCTGATACTCCCTGTGGAAATAAAAAATTGTTAATATTTAGTTATTATACCTATACATTTTATTTTGAAATCAGTTATGTCAGTAAGATACAACTCATACAGCTTACAAGATAAAAGCCTCACTCGGGTGACAGGATCCTTTAATGTTGTTGTATCATGAATTCTTTGGTCAGAGACGGTTGGTGAGTTTAGCCAAAGAAGACATCTGACTCCAGGTTAGCTAAGTCAACTTTCCATTCAAACGGTGTCTAGCAAAAGCACAAGATGTGTCCACATCCTGCTCTCGGCTCAAAAATTATACCATTATCTGGGCTCTGCTGTATTTCTTCCATGAAAGTTTTATTTCTGACTTGAGGTCATCAAGTTTTTATAAAGAAATAACACAAAGGCTATGAAAAAAATCACTGCTGACTTATTTTCCCAAAAGAATAAATAAATCTATTTGAATTTCTTTTTCATTATCTGACTTCCTGCTATGTCATATTCTGCTATTTATTCTATCACCACAGAGTGTCTAAAAAAATAAAAGGTACCCTGATTCTCTCCTTTAAAATAAACCATTGACAGCTAATCTTGAGGAATATCCTTTTATCATCTGTGGATTTATCCTTTTGTTCTCAGTGTCCTCTCTGTGTTTCTTTGTAATAAACAGCCTTTAAGGATACAACACATTGCAACTCATCTAAAGATACCAGTTCAAAGTCTAGCTCAAGGTAAAAATGAACACAGGTGTGAGTATCATTTACTTTTCAATCTCTGTCTATCAGCACACTTATATGTGAGTTATGATGTTAGAATAGTTTGTTCAAATAATGCTAAACTTTTCATATCACAACTGGTTACAAGTGAGAACATCTACTGTTAACATTTTGTAGAATTCTTAGTTGAAACAAAGTTACTTTCTTTTACAAGCATTTAACTCATTTTTATTTAACTATGATAAGGAATGAAATGAGATCAACACAAAATAATTGCTTTTTGTCATGTTGCAAGAGTATATTAAAAAAAGAACAGAACATAATGAAATGATAGAAAATATAGTTATGTCTCATTTAAAAATTATTTCAAGATCTATTGTTAGCCAATAAATCATAAAGTACTATACTACTTTTTTTCAATTTGTATTTATTGAGTAGCTACCTGACACCTAGCAATATAAAATGAATACATTGTTGCTTCTGATCTGAAGACTCTAATAATAAACAAAGGTGTCCTTTTTTGAAACAATGCTGGAACAAAGCAAGAGAGGGCTTTTTTGTTTGTTTTTTTTTAGCATAATAAAGTCCATTAAGGTCATTTTGATGGCAGATAATCTTAGAGTAACACTAGTTTTGAGTTAAAAAACAAATAAAAACAAACCATGATGAGTAAAACATATTTAAAAACATTCAAATAATACAAGCTCTTGCAAGATTTTTACAAAAAATAGAACAAATCATAAAAATCCCCATTTCCTCAGTCCCCACAATACCATAATCCTCCCTACGTGCAACCTCTGAGAGCTGTTTGGTATTGCACACTGGTTTTCAAATGAGGTGGCCATGTCATGGAAGTTAGGAATTGGCAACATTTTACCTGTGTGTCCTACTGTGATCTAACTACCATAAAATTGACCTGAGATGATTACTTATTTTAAAATACTTATTCAACTAAAAAGTAGTTTTAATTAGGAAGAAAAAAAAGGGTAACTTAAAACTGATAAAAAAATATTTTAAAAACCTCAAACTCCTGGTGGTTAAGGTGCTAGACTCTCACATGGCTAAATGTGATTCAAGTCCCAGATTTGGCAGCTTAAAAATCATGCAAGGCACATGTGTGTGTGCATGCCCAAAATCCTGAGAGGAAAATGGAGAAAAAGGGATTGGACAAGGCCACTCCTCCTCCAGGTGATTTCTCACTTTCCCTTTCTCCATACCTCCCTGGCAAGTGCATGCACCCTATGGCAAAAACCTAAAACAAACAAACAAACAAATACCCAAGACCTTAAAAATCTAAATTCTCAGTTTATATAATTATAAGGAAAACAACCATATATTTTATAGTTTCAATTTCAGTATAAGAATATGCTGTAACAACTACCCATATTTATCATCTTAATTTTAAATATAGTTTGCATATAAAAATAATGTCATTTGGAAATACAACATATTTGTTCAGACTTTTAGTAAAAAACATATAGAAAGGAGTAAGCTTAAGGAAGTATCCCAAAACAGCTTCCTACTTTAAGTAAATTTTACTTAAAACATCTGCATTTTTCTCATTTCATTTTTATTAAGGTATAAATGATAAGTGAAAACTTGTAACAAGTAGTTTGCTATAATAGTTAATATTATGCATCAATGTGGCTAAGCCATGATACCCAGATATTTGATTAAATACTCTCTGAATATTTAAGACTTTTTTAAAAAATGGAATTAATATGTAAATCAGTAAACTCTGAGTAAAGCAGACTGCCTTCCAAAATGTGAGTCTTATACAATCAGGTGAAGGCCTTAAGAAATGACAGACCTTCCATGGTTTGAATCTCAGACATGGCGGCTTGAAAATTATGCCAGGTGTGTGGGGGTGTCCAAAATCTCAAGAGAAGAATAAAGGAGAGGGGACTGTGGTGAGGTCACCTCCCCCTACCCTGGGGGGGTTGATTTCTCACTTTATCTCTCTCTGGCAAGTGCATGTGCCCTATGACAAAAACTTTAAAAAAAATTTTTTATAAGCTTTTAAGTTTGCTAAATATACAATTTACAGTTCCAGAAACAAAAATATACTTGTATATGTCACAAAAAAGTGTGAAATAACAGTCAGGTTACATTGTAAACTTGTGTACCTTTTATTCTGATTTCTTGTTATGGTATAAAGTTCAGGCATTTATGGGGAGTAAGAGACTTTTTCCATTCCCTCTAGAGGAGAGTGAAGAGTTAGTCTGCTGAGCCAAGGTAGTGCTGAGAGTGCTCAGATAGTTGTATACAATGAATTACAGTATAATGCAAAAATGCAGAAAAATAATTCCAGCTATAAGTTACTAGTTTGATTATTCTGAAGCTCAACCTTTTGGTTTGCTATAATGTTCAAACCTCTAAGTAGGTGTTTGTTTCTCTAGAATATATTCTTGTTGACTTTCCTATAAAGCAGGACATTGTGTTATATAGCTCCTGCCTGCCCTGAGTTGTGTTCTAGATTTTCTTGTTGTCTCTATGCTCCTTGGGTTACTTACTGGTTTATGCTGGCTGTGGAAAGCTATCAATAACAATTTTACACTATACCAAAGAATTAAATCTGATCCTCAATATCTGATATTTTGCCAGTGCTTCTACTGGAAGGCAGTCACAGAATTTGAAAATAAACTCTAGTCTCTCCCTAGCTATTTGCTATCACAGAGGCAAAGGACTTGTAAAACGTTTCCAAGTACAGATACTTACATTTGATCTCAGAACAATACATTTTAGACTGGTTTAGGGTACTGAACACAAGTTTGCTGTCTTTAGAACAGTTTGTAAAAATATGATATAAAGATGCTTTCATTTTCCTATTTTAAATATAGATTATACAAAGCTATTAATAATGCCAGTTTTGGTAAACCTTAAAAATTACCCCAAATATTGACATTAAGTGCATCATATAACAAGTGTCTTTGTTTGGTATATTATACTTTTGTTCTCATAAAAAAAAAAAAAAAGAAATGACTGACCTTCCCTGAGAGAGGGAAGTCTGCCAACAGACTGCCTTCTCTTCTAAATGCAACTCTTCTCCAGCCTGCTGGCCTACCCTACAGATTTTGGACTTGCTAGCTTCCAGAATGGTATGAAGCAATTCTTTAAAGTAAACTCCTCTCTTTCTCTCTCTCTCTCTCTCTCTCTCTCTATATATATATATATATATGTGTGTGTGTGTGTGTGTGTGTGTGTGTGTGTTATATATAATATATACATTATGTATAATATATATACACAAGGGGAATTCAAAAATTTGTGGAAAAAATGAAATTAAAAGATAAAAATTTAAAAATTAGAATTTTATTTCACTATTGTAAGTGATACCCCCAGCCACTGTTCCATCCCTTAAGAACTGAGAGTGATATAATTATTAAATTATAATGATAATTTAATAATTTAACAATAATAATTTAAATGATAATTTAATTTTAATGTTGATGTAGTGTTATTTACATTATTAACTACTAGGGGAAATGAGTGCCCTTTAAAGATTCTTTTAAGATTAGGAAACAGAGGCAGAAGACCCCCAGCCACTGTTCCATCCCTTAAGAACTGAGAGTGATATAATTATTAAATTATAATGATAATTTAATAATTTAACAATAATAATTTAAATGATAATTTAATTTTAATGTTGATGTAGTGTTATTTACATTATTAACTACTAGGGGAAATGAGTGCCCTTTAAAGATTCTTTTAAGATTAGGAAACAGAGGCAGAAGGAGCCAAAATAAGACTTGAAGGTGGATGCCTAATGATTTTTCATTGAAACTCATGTGAAATTGTCCTTGCTCTAATGAAGGAGCAATTGTGGTGGAGGAAGACTCTAGTGACAGCTTTGGCTAAATTTCTCCAAAGTCCTCTCATAACATGCAGATATTATTGTTCTCTGGTCCTCCAGAAAGTCAAGATCAAAATGCACTGAGTATCCCAGAAATCTGCTGCCATAATCTTTGGTCTTGATTTTTACTTTTACTAGACTATTTCCTCTTCCTGGTAGCCTTTGCTTTGACTGTGCTTTGTCTTTTTTATTTTTTTATTTTTTTATTTTTTTAAGAGAGAGTTTTGCTATAGGGTGCCGTGCTCACTGGAGAGACAGAGACCGACAGACAGAAAGCAAGAATTCATTCCTGATGGAGGCTGGCCATGCTACAATCTCTTCTCCTCTTAGAATTTTGGGCATGCACACACACACGTGTCAGGAGTGGGTTTCAAACCACAGGGTCTGGGTCCAGGTCCGAGACTAGAACTGTGGTCAGCCACATGGGAGTCCAGTGTCTTAACCATTATGCCATCTGCTGGTCCCTCCCGCTGAACCTGTGTGCTTTGTCTTTAGGACCAGACTGATGTCATCTCCACATTTCACCTCCTGTCACAATTCTTTGAAAAGATGATTTAGGCTCTTGATCCTAAAATTTCCACAGAAAGCTGTATTTGTCTGCAGCTGATCTGGTACACATAAAGCGGAAAGTGTGCTCAACTATAATTTTTCAGTCAGAACTGTGTAAAGGTCAGGGGTCAACTGTATTATCTTGACATTTTCTATTTATTTTTGTTCCTTTCTTCCTCCTTTTGTACATTTTTTCTGAATCATAGTAATATTCCATTTTATGTCCCCTGGTGGCTTTTTAGCTACACCCCTTCATATATTTTAAATGATTATGATAGAGATTACAATATACATACTGAATTTATTATAGCATACCCTAAGTTGGGATTTGCACTTCAACACGAAAGTAAGTACCTTAAAACAGTGTAACTCCATTTACCTTATCACCTTTTAAGCTACTGCTGTCTTATATTTTATCTCTACATGTTATAATGTCACAATATAATGTAAGTGCATTTATTTTAAACATTAGTCTTTTAAACCTTTCTTTAAGAGAAATAAAGAAATTAACCTTTTATTTTTATCCATACATTCATCCTTTCTAATGTTCTTCAATCTTCCTGTAGATTCAGACTTTCCACCAGAGTTAATTTCCCTTTGGACTGATGAACCTGCTCATTTCTTGTATTGTTTGTACTGTAAATGTGATGGTGATCTGGTTGTCTCTCTCTCTCTTTTTTTTTTTTTTCCTGAAAAGTCTTTGGCGAGTATTTATTTATAAAGGATATTTTTGCTGGACATTATTGAAATCTAGGTTAATAGTCATTTTCTTTCAGAGAATGACTTCATTACATCTTTTTTTTCCCTTTCTTTCTTTCTGCCTTTTTTTTAAAGTTTAGCTATAGGATGCATATGCTCACAGGGCATAGATGAGGGTGAGGGTGGTGAGAAATCACCCCCGGGGAGATGGCCATGCCACCACCCATTCTCCACTAATCTCAGTTTGGGATTTTGGACATATAGGCACACAAGCCTGGCCTGATTTTCAAGCTGCCGGATCTGAGACTTGTACCGCTCAATTGGCCAAATGGGATCTAGCCATGTTAACATCCATGTCATCTGCTGGACCCTTACTGTTACTTGGAAAAAAGGCCTCATTTTTAATTATTATTCCTCTGAATGTAATACATTTTTTTTCCTTTGGTTGCTTGTACAAATTTCTCTTTGTGTTTAATTTTATTTTCAGATTAACATGTGCTTTCTCTCTCTCACACACACACACACACACACACACACATATATATATATGTTTCAAGTATATATGTATATATACTTAGGGTTTGCTGAGCTTTTAATGTCTATAGGTTAGTATCTTTTATTAGAGTCAGAAAAACCCATAGTCCAATTTCTTCTCTCCATTTTCTCTATTTTCCTTCTGAAATTCCAATTGCATGTGTTTAGGCCACTTAATGTGGTCACATAGATCTGACTGCTTTCTTCCCACTATGTCTCCCATCCACCTCTGTGCTTTACTTTGGATAATTTGTATACTTTCCATTGTCTGGTCTGTGAGCTCAATGATCCTTTCTCTTCAGTGTGTCTTAATCTATTCTTAATCTCATTTAAGAAATTTTCATTTCAGTCATTTATACTCTTCAGGTCAATAATTTCCATTAGTTTCTTTTTTAATATTTGTATTTTTTTTTTTGCTGAAATTCTCCACTTTTTCACTCATTTTGCTCAGTTTTCCTCAAAGATAATTTAAAATATGCATAACATTCTTTAAAACTTCCTGTCTGCAAACTCCAACCTTTGATCATATGTGAGCCCTGTTTTACTGACTGTTCTTATTTTTTCTGATTCTTTCTTTCTTCTTTTCAAACTCTGGGTCACCTATTTATGCTCACTCACATGCCTCATGATTTCTGATTCTAGGTTAGAACTGCTAGACACATAGTCAGTAGAGAATGAAACAGAAACCATTTTTCTCCAAAAAGGACTCATTTCCTCTTTTAGAAAGCTATGGTGAAGGATGAATCCTTTTGTTCAAATCTGGAGCTTGGGTTGGGCTGGGATATTGTTTTAAGTTTAGTGTACTTATTAAGTATCCTCAAAACAAATCAGTTCCTCCTTCTAGGACTTGAGTATTTGAATTCCTAGATAATATAGAGATTCTGCTTGTTCTCTCGGTTTTCAGTGTCATTGCTTATGTTTTAAGTCCTGTGTGGGAGAACTGATGTGGAGAGGATTGACTCGTATTTGAAATTTTTCAGTTTCCAATCTATCACGCCACCCCACATGATCCTTGGAAGTTCAGCTGATTTCTCCTTGTCTCTGTAGTCACTCTGCCTATAGAAGGATTCTCCTATGTGCTCCTGTTTCTATTTTAATAAATGTGTCTAAGTATTAAAGTGACTCTCAGTCTTTATTTCTTTGTAGAGTAGGGCTCATTTCTCTTTGCAATATATTAAGACTTCTTTCTGTCCACATCTATTTGATGACTTTTTAGGTTATGTGAGGTTTTCTCAATGTTATAGTTGGAGTGGTGATCATTACCAACCTTGCACAAATGAAATGGAGGCAAAACTCCCTTTCCATTTAGTTAATATTATTGCTTATTTTTTCTCTTCTCTTGTTTTGGGTCAATTTCAGTGTATACTTTTTTCCTTTGCCTGTTAATAATGAATTTCTGTTTTCAATTTTTACAACATTCCACTTTTGCTATTGGCTACCTTACTGATTCTAAAAGTAATAAGTACATTTATTATTTATCCAAATAAATTTTTTAGACTTCCTTCCAACTGAGAAACTATACTTACCAATACCTTCTTATTCCATACCAAGATTAAACCTATAGGAGGTTTTTACCTCTTTATTCTTCTATATGTTTCTATAATTAAGTTTAAATGGATGAAAATTCATGGAAATCTGTAGCACCGCTATGTATGAATTTATACAACAAGAAATATTCTAACAAAAATATCTAATTTCCCCCTATAT
This sequence comes from Tupaia belangeri chinensis, assembly GCF_000334495.1. Classification (NCBI taxonomy): domain Eukaryota; kingdom Metazoa; phylum Chordata; class Mammalia; order Scandentia; family Tupaiidae; genus Tupaia; species Tupaia belangeri. The sequence goes on from NW_006159583.1 coordinate 8,598,173, forward strand.
CTTGGGATAGCTCTTTAATTCAGTTATCATTTGATTAGAGTACTCTAGATTACTGTATATCCAAATATACCTCCTTTGGCTGACATGTATGATATCTTGTCTCAAAATGGATTCCTAGATAAAAAATTCTTTATCTTAGTTGTCTATATATAGTTATTCTACAGTTTCTAGTATTTTAAGAAGTCTCATGTTTATTTCAGACTTCTTTCCAATGGAATCTGTTTCTTTTATGTAGAAGCTTATGATATATATACTTTTAAAGAATTATTTATTTAATTTTATTCATTATTATTTTAAAATTTGATATAGAGCACATGTGTATGAGAGAGAGAGAGAGAGAGAGAGAGAGAGAAAGCTGCCAGGTCTGGAATTTTTACAACATTCCACTTTTGCTATTGGCTACCTTACTGATTCTAAAAGTAATAAGTACATTTATTATTTATCCAAATAAATTTTTTAGACTTCCTTCCAACTGAGAAACTATACTTACCAATACCTTCTTATTCCATACCAAGATTAAACCTATAGGAGGTTTTTACCTCTTTATTCTTCTATATGTTTCTATAATTAAGTTTAAATGGATGAAAATTCATGGAAATCTGTAGCACCGCTATGTATGAATTTATACAACAAGAAATATTCTAACAAAAATATCTAATTTCCCCCTATATCTTGGGATAGCTCTTTAATTCAGTTATCATTTGATTAGAGTACTCTAGATTACTGTATATCCAAATATACCTCCTTTGGCTGACATGTATGATATCTTGTCTCAAAATGGATTCCTAGATAAAAAATTCTTTATCTTAGTTGTCTATATATAGTTATTCTACAGTTTCTAGTATTTTAAGAAGTCTCATGTTTATTTCAGACTTCTTTCCAATGGAATCTGTTTCTTTTATGTAGAAGCTTATGATATATATACTTTTAAAGAATTATTTATTTAATTTTATTCATTATTATTTTAAAATTTGATATAGAGCACATGTGTATGAGAGAGAGAGAGAGAGAGAGAGAGAGAGAAAGCTGCCAGGTCTGGGACTCAAATCACAGTTGACCATGTGGTAGTCTTAACCACCATACCACCTGCTGGCCTGTGATATTCTTCCTTTACCTAGAATGTCACCAGGGTATGCTTAAGAGTCTTTCTTACCATTAATTTTTCCTAGAACGTGATAAGCTCTTAACCTACAGAGTCTTACCGTTCTTCTGTTCAGAGAAATTTTATCCCACTATTTGTTTATTTTTGTAACTCATCTTACAGACCATAATAGGCCTAAAGAAACCTATACTCCTGGAAAAATTAGCTCCCAGGTCCAGTAATTGAGAGAGTAATATAACTTCCAACTGATGAGACTTGAGGAGAGAAGCTGAGTTCTGTGTCCCAGGAGAGGATATCAGTTGAACTGGTTGCTTTTGTTTGTCATAGCACAGACCTCATCAGTACAGTTGGGCCACAAATCAAAAGAAGTCAGAGAAAACTAATGATGACAAAGATCAAACAAAGCAGAACTGGTAGTGCTATTAATGTTAATGGAAGAACTAGAGGATCTCTTCAATTAAAACAAAATAAGCAAAAATCAGCTATTAATAATCTTAAACAGAGTTAATTTAAACCAAACAAAATCTTATTTAAAAGAAAGGAAATAGTGGCTTTCACAAAGTAAATCAGAAAGTAGGTAACATTCCCAGAATCATACAACCAATGAGCAGCAGTACCAGGACTGAAACCCATGCATCCAAAACACAAATCCTCTAGACCATTTGTGTTTGTTTAGTCCCTGTGGCTGAGACCTGATTTTATTCATCTTTATATTCACAGTGCCTAACCCAAATGCTTAGAGTACAGAAGGCCCTCAAAATATGACTTAAATTTAACTGAGTCAATGTGTTCTCCTATGCCATATCCATGGATTCATATTTCTAATGCGTGTTATGTTATTTTACCTTTTGGAGGTTTTAAAAAACTTCAGAATAAAGCTAGGAAAAAGATGATAGCCCCTGAATAAACATTTACTGATATTACACCAGGCAAGCAAATCTTTCATGCTTTTGAATATTGTACAATCTTAAATAGAATAAGCAACTTTTAAGTTCTTTTTAAAAAAAATTTCTTATTTAAAAACAGTTATTAGTATTAGCACACAAACAAAACACTCCTTTCTCAGTGCTGGATTTATTACATTACCTTCCTAAAAATATGACAAAACTAAAAATTAATGCATGAATGAATAAATAAATTTACCATGCTTATTGAAAAATAATTATCTGGGAAAATGTGCCAAATCAGAGGTATTCGTTATTTATAATTCACTATTATTTGTTTTTATTTCTTTGTAATTAGAAAAACATACATTTCAAAGGATAATTATCCTCTTGGGACTTTGGGTATGTATGTACATGCACCCAGCATGTTTTTCGAGCTGCCAGGTCCAGGACTCGAACTGTCCAGCAGGTCACGGGAGATTCAGCTGTCTTAACCACCACGCCACCTGGCTAGCCCCACAGTGAAGAGTTTTTAAAAAATTAATGTACAACAACAAAGTAGCTTTCTGTGTTTTACTGTTTTCTTATTTTTTTTTTCCTTACTATCTTTTTGGATAGAAAACATACAAGCTATACACTTCGAAGTGATTCCTAGTGGTTGGTCTCTAGCTTACTTTTCATTCATAGCCTTTTCCAGCTTATTTCATTTACTTCTGTGGGTTCAAACAGCACTCATAAGCCAATGACTTTTTTACCTATACTTATGCTTCAAGCCTATAATTCCTAGCACAGAGCTTGACTCACAGAATATTTAAGAACTGAGATTCAACTGAATGAGTAGGCTATTAGATATCTTGTTCCTGATGTCTTTTGGGCATTTCAAACAATATATTCAAACTAAAAAATCACTTTTCTTCTTCCAATATTTTTGTATTTCCTTGTTTTCATTAATGGATTGCTATCTACTCACTCACTAAAGTTTGGATCCTCAGTCATCTTCAAATTCTACTTCTCTGTCCCTTACTACTAACATTCAAAATTTCCACATTAATGATTTACCATCTTCACTTTTCTACTTCAATCCCTTTTCTCCTGCCTCAATTATTAAAATAATCTTTTAACTAGTTAGAATGTCCTTTATGATTATTAGTATTTTCATCTTTTTCTTAATTGTCAGAAGGCATGTGCACTTACTGGAGAGAGAGAGACAGAGAGATGGAGGAAGAAAGCACCACCCCCAACAGGGTGTGGTCATGCCACAATCTTTTTCCCATTTCCCCATCCCACTGGGACATTGGGCACACATGCAAATGCATCTGGCATGAGTTAGGTTTTGTCTTTTTTTTTTGGTGGGGGCGAGAGGTTTTTGCTATAGGGCGCGTGCATTCACCAGACAGACAGACAGAGAGAGACAGAGAGATAGAAAGCGAGAAATCATCCCCCAGGGGGGATGGCCATGCCACAATCCCTTCTCCTCCATTCTCTTCTCGGGATCTTCAGCACACACACACACGCGTCTGGTGTGAGTTTTAAGCCACCGGGTCCAGGACGCAAACTGGGGTCGACTACATGGGAGTCCAGTGACATAGCCATTACGCTAACTGCTGGTCCCATGAGTTAGGTTTTGAACAGGAGTTAGGAGTTGAACCAGTCAGTCATGTAAGATCCGGCTTCCTTAACAACTGTGCTATAGGGCCAGCCCAAATATTCTCATCTTACAATAATTAAATATCACCTTCTGTATGAGGTCTTCTTCTTTCCTTTTGTGTCAAATTTATCATTACATTATATACACTCTCCAGTATACTTTACTTCCCTTACAGCAAATATTAAACTATACAATCTCATCTATCCCCCTTTTTCAACATATGTCTGCAGTGAATATGCCAGTCTAGGGGATGAGGCTGAGTTTTGCACTTCATATCTACTGGTTCTGTACAGTCTGGCCCCTTGGTACTCCTCTGGCCTGTCTTCTTTACCCTCCCTCATTCCCTCCACTCCAGTTATACTGACTGCTTTACTGTTCAAAATGCACACCATGTACATTCCTGCCTCAGGGTTTTGGTGGAGAATGCTATTCTCCCAGACAATATGGCTTCCTAACTTTCTTTTTTCTTTAAAATTTTGTTGAAGTATCAGCTTTTTTGTGAAGCTTTCCTTGACCATCTCATTTAAACTGCAACCTAACCTCACTCCTCAGACGACTCTATCCCCTTCCATACCTTATTGTTGTTTATCCTATTTTTATTTATTTGCTTATAATCTGTCTTTCTCCACTAAAAGATAAGCTATACAAGAAAATGAATTTTACCTGCATTTGTTCAAAAATACATAGTGCCTGAGACAAACTCACTACATAATTGCTGAATGCATGCATTCCCAGCATCTGCACATGCAGGAATTAAACAAATGTTATAATTAACAAAACAAAACAACAAACTAAAAAACAAAACAAATGTAAAACAAGAAAAAAATTAACAGTAAAAGTATTATTTTTTTGTTTGTACTTTACATTGCGATGTATAGAATGTGAGAAGGTGAGACACTATTTTCTCAGGTCAATTCATAATTAAATTCTAAGAAGAAATTTAACTTTAATCTTTAAACATAACAAGCATGGTGACTTTGAAGTTTTCCATAACTCAAACCTAAACATATATATATATATATATACACACACATATATATATTTATACATTTATATTTATATTTTAAATAAGTGTTATGAAGCCAGCCAGGTAGCATGGTCGTTAAGGCAATTGGATACCACATAGCCAACTATGTGGTTCAAGTCTGGACCGGGCAGCTTGAGAAACATGCCAAGCTCGTGTGTATGCCTAAAATCCCAAGAGGAGAATGGAGAAGAAGGGACTGCGGTATGCTATCCCTGCTAGGGGTTGCTTTGTCACCCTCCTTCTCTGTCTCTTATTTCTTCTCTGTCTCTGTCTGTCAAGTGTATGGACCCTATGGCAAATTAAAAAAACATATGTGCTTTATGCTCTTAATTTTTGCTCTGTAAAAGTTCAGTGAATATTAAGAAATACATTAACTGTGTGTTATACTATGCGTTATAATTGCCTTTAATATTAGTTTTTACAGTGTTTTACTTTCAAGTCTGTAAATCTTCACTTTAAAATGCAGATTAAAAAGACTGAGATGACAGTAAATATCAAGTCTCATAATGTCACTACCAAAGGAAAAAAAAGGAAAACAAGAGGACTGCCCTAAAAAACAGCTTTCTCATTTTGAGTTGGTCAAAATAAAAAACCTACTCACTTCCTACTTTTCTTAGGCAAATTTAATAGCTATGAAGTACAAAAGACTTGACTGCTTTCAAAAGAAGGCCAAGTGTACATAACAAAAACATATACATAAAAACACATACACACACATTAAGATAAAAGCACATACATGCAAACACACTCACATACATACATGTTAAGTTCGATGAAACTAGAGTCCTGTGTAAGTATTCACTCAATTATTCTCAGAATACTGGAAAACCCTTAGGAGGCAGATTGGAAGAAAGCAGCATAGTAATAAAGGTATTCTACAATTTGTGACACATTAGTCTTGAAAAAAATCAGTAAGAACCATCCAGATTTCCAGTTCTAAGCTATCATTTAGAGAACTCATCAGAAGACAATGTTATTCTATATTGTGCAGACAACCTAGAATTCTAAACAGGGATATGAAACTAAGTGCATTTTATAATTATGATATATTGAATGACATTCATTCTTCTTTTCTGTGCTCCCACAGTGTTTTATGCATGTGTCCTGCTGAACTCACCATTGTTAAAACCATTTCTTTGCCTTCTGGGAGGTCTCTGAGGGCATACTTTACACTCCAAAGCACTTAACAGAGTCCCTGCCACACAGTAGGCCCTCCATAAATAGTGCTTGATAAACTGCATGAATTAATTTTTAAAAATACAGGAAGATTTTTATGTTTTTTTTTTTTTCTTTGAGAGGTTTTTGCTATAGGGCACGTGCGCTCTCCAGAAAGACAGAGAGAGACAGAGAGACGGAAAGCGAGAAATCACCCCCCAGGGGAGATGGCCATGCCGCAATCCGTTCTCCTTCATTCTCCTCTCTGGATCTTGGACATGCACGCACATGTGCCCAGCATGAGTTTAAGCCACCGGGTCCAGGACTCAAACTGCGGTTGACTACATGGGAGTCCAAAGACACAGCCATTATGCCAACTGCTGGTCCCAGGAAGATTTTTATGTTTTAAAGAGAGTAACTGCCTTCAATAGAGAATTTCTAGTCCTGCTCCAAAAAATGGAAAACTAGTCCAAAATCATCTTCAGTTTTACTCCCTACAAAATTATAGTTGAAATTTTTCAGAAGGAAAGTTGAGGGGGAAAAAAAAGACGGTATGAAATCAGAAAATTAGAACAGTGTTCCACTTTTCACTTAGTGACCATTTATAATACAAAAACCTCTTAAATTATGTTTTAAAAATGACCAGTCATTCCATTTAGTCATTTGTCAGTTTCCATATTACTCATCAACTTTGTTCTCAGAGTGGTAGGCAAGTTGCTGACTCAGAACAACACACAGAGTAACTCTACATTTTCACTGACTTTTCATTAAAGGAAGAAACTTGCTGAAAACATGTATTTAAAATTCTAGAAAATAGAAATCAATATCTTGAGGTCTCTATCATTACCAGAAGGTCTTGTCCCTAAAATTCTGGAAAATAGAAATCAATATCTTGAGGTCTCTATCATTACCAGAATGCCTAGTCTCTGAATCTAACTTCCATTGCTAGTTGACATTTTCAATAAGTGATGAATATTCATTTCCAGAAAACTTTACCAGTAAATTCTATGATATCATGGATTGTTCACTATCCAGACAAAACTGACTAAACCAGTTCACTTCTCTAAGGGAAACCTTAGCGTTATTCTAAGTATAGTCTCAGCAGACTAAACCTGAGTAAGAGTAAATAAGATTTAATTTAGACAGTCCTTTCCCTCTGAATTTCTAGAGTCTTCCTCTGAAATTTCAGAGCTTTTAATAGACACAAATTAAAAAATTTAAAAATGAAAATATTTTTGCTGCAGATTTAATTTTTATAAAAATTTATTTTGAGACATAGGGACTTAAAACAGAAACAAATTACTGTTTTTATGCTATAAATGGTATTTCATTATTTTCCAACTAGCCAGAGGGAGAAACAAGAGCAGCTTATGTGGTTCTAGGAAATGCCCACCCCCAGCAAAATTAATACATAAAATATAATAATTATTTTAAAAAGTCATCACTTCTCACAGAATCATAGAATATAATGGCTGAAGTGGACATTGATATGAAGTATGTGACAATGTTAATGGCATATAAACAGAAAGAATGAGTACAAATGATTTATATGAAGTAAAACTTGACTTTTCATTTTATTTTTAAAGAATTATTTAATTTTATTTATTAGTAGTTGTATTTTTTAAAGAATTATTTTATTTTAACTTTATTTATTATTATTATCATTATTATTTTCCAGTTTGATCAGAGAGAGACAGAGAGAGAGAGAGAGGAAGTGAGAAAGCAAGCCACCAGGTCCGAGACTTGAACCGTGGTCAGCCATGTGGGAGTCCAGCGCCTTTAACCACCATACCACTTTCCAGCCCCAGTAGTTCTATTTTAATTTGACCAGCCAGAGAGAGGGGGAGAGAGAGAGGGAGAAAGTAAGCCACCAATTCTGGGATGCGAACTGTGGTTGGCCATGTGGGAGTCTAGAGCTTTAACCATCACACCACCTGCTGGCCCCTACGCTTTCATTTTAAACTTGAATATTTTTTATTATCAGAGATGTGGTCAACATTTTGTATATATGACATATTCACTATAATACCGAAAATCTAAAAACCTTATTTGGCAACTGAAGAATGACTTAAAAATTATGAAATACTTATTTTCTTTAAAAGTATACATTAGTTTATTATTAGAGAAAAGATTATGAAAAACTCACTATAAAATCTACATATTTAGAAATATACTGTATAATAATACCATTTTATATGCCTAATTATCTTAAAAGTTAAAAACTGTCTATTTTAGTTTGACATTATGAAAAGAGTAAGATGTGGGAACCAGCAGTTAGCGTAATGGCTATATCGCTGGACTCCCACTTAGTCGACCGTGGTTCGCGTCCCGGACCCGGTGGCTTAAAACTCACGCCGGGCGCGTGTGCATGCGTGCCCAAGATCCTGAGAGGAGAATGGAGGAGAAGGGATTGCGGCGTGACCATTTCCCCTGGGGGGTGATTTCTCGCTTTCTGCCTCTATGTCTCTGTCTGTCTGGCCAGCATGCACCCTCTAGCCAAAACCTCTCAGAAAAAAAAAAATGAGTAAGATGCATTTTATGGTGATAGTAAGCTATGTTAAATGTAGTCTATGTTCAAACTATAAAAACTATGAAGTTATGCTGGTGATAAATGATTTGGCTACTTTATAAGCAAATCTCATCTGGCCCACTGAAGCCATATGAAGTTGTTGCAGTTCTCTCTTTACCTCATTTCTGAGGAAATTAATTACTAAAAAGTGTCCACTACTCTCAAGGTACAGCATTAAATTACAATACATTCAGTACTTTGACCATGGTATGAACTATGTTCTGATAATGAAGGTAAAAACTTCAAAGTCTTTAGATCTATATAATTAAGACCATTCTGTCATGAAAACGTTTTAATTAATATGCCTAAAATTTTATTTTGAAATAATATATAAGTATCAGAGGAACATGTATTTTTTTAAGAATTATTTAACTTTTATTTATTCATTCATTTATTTAAATTTGACCAGAGAGAGACACAGAGAAAGAGGGAAAGTGAGAAAGCAAGCCATCAGGTCCAGAACTCAAACAGTGGCCAGCCATGTGGAAATGTCCAGTACCTTAACCACCATGCCACCTGCCGGTCCCTCCAGAAGAACATAGATTTTAACCTAACACATTCACTCTTTAATTTTAAGAACAAGATGCTTTCCCTTTCTAAGATTTAGTGGGAAGCTAGATAAATTTAAAATGAAAAAGGTTCAACGATTAAAGTAGTTTTGAATATACTCCTAAAGATAGAATCTATAACTCTTGTTGCACTGTAAGCCAAATATATCTTGATATTTAAAAACCTTTATTTGTAGTAAACAGTTTCCTACCTTTTATTGTCAAATGATAAGTAACTTGCTCAATATCATAGTCTAAGTAACAGAATCTAAATTCAGGAATCTCTCACCTCTTGCCTGAATGCTACCAGAACTCATATACTGATTTATATAATACAGTAAAAACATTTTGGAGACAGTCTCTATTGAATTAATTAATGAGAATCTCTATTCAAGTCTTATTAATAGCATCTTTAAACTCATGATGATGTATGATGTAATATCACAAAATCTTCAACATTACGTTCAAAGAAGTTTTATTATTAAAAGCATCGATGTACTTACAAAAAAAAAAAACAACCTGGTAATCTATTATTTATATTCTTTTCTTTTTTAAATTTGCTAGAGAGCATGTGCACTTGTAGTGGGGGGTGGGGGGGATAGAGAAAGTGAAAAAGCACTCCCCATGGGGGATAATCACACTGCAATCCCTTCTTCTCTCTCTCTCCTTTCAAGACTTCGGGCACACTTGCGCATGTGCCCAGTGTGTTTTACAAGTCACTGAATTTGGGACTTAAACCATGCAGTTGGCCATGTGGGATACAGCAGTCTCAACCACCATGCCACCAGCTAGCTCTAGTCTTTATATTTTAACAACACTTGATTTGTCTGGGGTCAGTTAATGAGTATTTTACATTGAAGTGAATTTTACTGTCCCACATGGTACCTACAGGTCTCATGTGGTTTTTTAAAACTGAAGTTATTTAAAATGAAATAAAATTTAAAATTTAGTTCCTAAATTGCACTAGCCACATTTCATGTACTTAATAGCCACATGAGGCCATATGGTACTGGTAAGAGACTGTGTATATTCAGATTTCAGAAAAGAGATCTGGGCTGAAGATAAATATTTGAGAATCACTGAGATAAGTTTTATTCAAAGTAAAAACACTGTCAGAGAAATAAGCATAAATATGATATAATAGAGAATTCGACTACGGTGAACCAATCTATTGAGTTGTTGGAAAAGTCATGATGTATTTTTCTATGCAAAAATGTATCATGTCTTTTCTGATGACTCAATAAGATGTAGGAAAAAAAAAAAGAGAGAAAGAAACAGCAAAGAAAAATAAGGAGAAGTAGCTAAGGAGCTATGAGAAAAACCAAGAGAGTGTGATGTCCCAGAAGTCATGTATTTTTTTTTTTTTTGAGAGCTTTTTGCTAAAGAGTACGTGCACTCTCCAGACAGACAGAGAGAAACAGAGAGACAGAAAGCGAGAAATCACCCCCCAGGGAGGATGGCCACGCCGCAATCCCTTCTCCTCCATTCTCCTTTCGGGATCTTGGGCACGCACGCACACGCGTCTGGTGTGAGTTGAAGTCACTGGGTCTGGGACTCGAACCGCGGTCGACTACATGGGAGTACAGCGACATAGCCATTATGCTAACTGCTGGTCCCCCAGAAGTCATGTATTAAGAAATAATCAAATGAATCAAATGCTGCTTAAGTCAGATAAGGAAAAAGAATTGATTACTGGAATTAGCAATGTGAAGGTCTCTGGTGAGCCTGAACAGAATAGAGATTTCAACAAATTTATAGAAGATGAAAAGTGATTAGAAACTTCTGTCTAAAAAATTTATGGAGGATGGCAGTAGATACCAAAGTTATCTTACTAAAAAACCTATGAATGCAAAATCAGCATATTTGGTAGGGATGAAACAAAACAAACTCAGGAGGAGTAAGTGAAGATTCACATGTGAAATATGCAAATCAAATAGGCTGCAAAACTGACAGAAATTGGAGACTGCCCTGCTTCAACTATGGGAGAAAAAAAAAAAGAAGAAAAAGATGCAGTGGAATGGTCTTTAAAAATAATATTGAACAGGGACCAGCAGTTAACGTAATGGCTATGACTCTGGACTCCCATGTAGTCGACTGCGGTTTGAGTCCCGGACCCGGTGGCTTAATACTCACGCCAGGCATGTGTGCGTGCATGCCCACGATCCTGAGAGGAGAATGGAGGAGAAGGGAATACAGCATGGCCATCCCCCTCTGGGGGGTGATTTCTCGCTTTCTCTCTCTCTGTCTCTCTCTGTCTGGTGAGTGCACGCGCCCTATGGCAAAAACCTCTCCAAAAAATAAATAAATAAAAAAAATAATATTGAACAATTTGAGAAGAGTGAAGACTTCCATGGTGGACACATTCCATTTATTCTCATTTTGGCAATACCTCAACAGTCCAACAGAAGGACTAATTCATCCTGTTTACCATAAATACAAGCTGCCAGTTAATTTTTCTAGTCATATATTTGCACAGGCTTCAAAAAAATCATGGGAGGCCAGTCAGTGACAATGTGACTCAGGTGGTTGGATCCTATATGGACAAACACGTTTAATGTCCCTGACCTGGCAGCTTGAAAAATATACTGGACACATAAGCCTACATGCCCAAATTACTAAGAGAATGGAGGAGAAGGGATTGTGGCATCGCAATCTCCCCTATGGGGGGTAGGGAGCTGCTTTCTCACTTTCCCTCTCTCTGTTTCTCTCCTGCAAGCACATATACTCTATAGAAAATAATAATAATGATAGTAATAAAACGCCATAGAAAATGCCTGCGTATTAATGGAAAAACTGTGCATGGATTTCAGCATTTTTTTTTGGCAGCAAAATAAACTGATACTTTAATTTCATTTTCTACAGACTTTTTGAAGTATTGTTGTACAAAGCTCTCATACTTTCTGCTTAGGTCGACAAAATAGGGACATTAGAGCTAATCACACAATTAAAGAGAGAAACCATATTTAAACATAGTCCTTCATTTATTTTATTTTTTTAAAGGTTTTTGCTGTAAGACGCGTGTGTTCACTGGAGAGAGGGAAACCGAGAAATCACTCTCTGGAGGATGTCCATGTCACAATTTCTTTGCCTCCATTCTCCTCCCAGGATTTTAGGCATGGATGCACACATGCCCTGCTGCCAGGCGTGAGATTCAAACCGCAGTCAGCCATGTGGGAGGCCACTGACTTAACTACCACGTAACTTGCAGGCCCCTACACTCCTTCATTTTAAAAATAGACAAAAACAATCTCTAGAGATATAAGAAAAATTTTTTAGCACTAAAGAAAAACAATGAATACATATGAGATGAAAGGAGCACTAAACACAAAGGGAACATCAATTCACAGAGCAATGCTTAAAAAGATTTAGGGATTGGGACCAACAGATGGTTGTAGTGGTTACATTGCTGGACTCCCAAATGGCCAATTGTGGTTTGAGTCCCCAAACCAGCAACTTAAAACTCACACCAGGTGTGTGTGTGTCCAAAATCCTAAGAGGAGAATGGAGGAGAAGGGATTGCGGCAGGGCTAGCGCCCCTGGGGGATGATTTCCTTTCTGTCTCTCTGTCTCTCCAGTGAGCTCACAAACCCTATAGCAAAAATCTTTCTGAAAAAAGAGAAAGATTTAGGTTAAGCTGTAATGACAACCATAATACAATGATAATAGAAAAAAGAGAAATGAACAGGATGTGAAAGAGACCATATAAAGGTCAAATGATGAATTAGAGATTTGGAATGAAGAAATGAGAGCACTATGAGACAGACTAGTTAGAAAACGTAAGAGAGGACAAAATCAAAGATGAGTTCAAAATTTCGACCAGGAAAAATGGTAATACTATTACCAGAAATAAGACAGAAGGGTAAAATATTAGATCATTGGGAAAGTCATGGTGTATTTTTCTATAGTTCTCTATACAAAAATGCGTCATGACTTTCCTGATGACCCAATATAAAGCTTCTTTCAGGAAACTCAAGCACAGTCATGTTAATGACTATATTTCCGCCACATATGTAACAAAGGAGGTTAGCTTATATTATGGTGTGAATGTTCTCTCAAAATTCCCATGTTGAGATTTGGTTGTGATAGAATTAAGTTGGAAGGTGTGGCTTTTGGGAGGAGAATTAAGATTAAGATCACCAAGGCAGAGCCCCATGAGTGACTCCTGGTGGATTATAAGAAGAATGAGACCAGAACAGAGCACATGGATACAACTCTCCTCTGTCAGGTGTCACAGCCAGAAGACCCTCATCAGATGTGGCCTCTCGACCTCTCCTCCAAGCTGTGAGTTCGATAAACCTCTGTTGTCTTCAATCTCCCATATTCAAGTATTTCCTGAAATTATCAACGGAAAAGACTGGAACACCTTACATACCTTTCTACACAAGTTTCACACTAAATATCTTTTTGGAGATTAGACTGTACATTTCAGGAGCAATGCACACTAAAAAAGTTCTGTTCAATTTTAACCTAAACTCTAAAAATTTACATTGATCATTAAATATTTTACATGCAAATAACTTAATAAGTCTTAAAAATATAGGGAGGGTGGGGACTAGCAGATGACGTAGTGGTTACATTGCTGGAGTCCCACATAGTTGACTGTGATTTGAATCCTGGACCTGGTGGCTTGAAACATGATGGGTGCGTGTGCGTGCATGCCCAAAATCCCGAGGAAGAATGGAGGAGAAGGGACTGTGGCATGGCTAGGCCCCCTAGGGGGTGATTTCTTACTTTCTGTCTGTCTCTCTGGCAAGGATAAGTGCTCTATAGCAAAAATTTCTCTCAAAAGAAAAAAAAAAAAGGCTGGCTCTGTAGCCTAGTAGTTCAGGCAGCTAGATCCTACATGGCTGACTGTATGAATCAAGTCCTGAATCTGGCACCTTTAAAACATGCTCTATGTGTGTGTGTGTGTGTGTGTGTGTGTGTGTGTGTGTGTGTGTGTGTGTGTGCATGCCTAGAATCCCAAAAGGAGAGAAGGAGGAGAAAGGATTTAATTGTGATAATTCCCCATGGTGAGTGCTTTTTCCTCTCCCTCTTTCTTCATCTCTCTGATGAGCAAAGGCATCCTCTTGCAAAAACAAACAAACAAGTAAATAAATAAATCTCAAAAAAGACCTGCTTCGGGAACCAGCAGTTAGCGTAATGGCTATGTCGCTGGACTCCCACGTAGTTGACCGTGGTTCGCGTCCCGGACCCGGTGGCTTAGAACTCACGCCGGGCGCGTGTGTGTGCGTGCCCAAGATCCCGAGAGGAAAATGGAGGAGAAGGGATTGCGGCGTGACCATCCCCCCTGGGGGGTGATTTCTCGCTTTCTGTCTCTATGTCTCTCTCTGTCTGGCGAGCACACGCGCCCTATAGCGAAAATCTCTCCAAAAAAAAAAAAAAAAGACCTGCTTCAAAATATGAAGAATACTAATCAAGAGATTATTAAAACACTTAAGTTGAAAATCTTTGAACTAGGTAAATATCAGAATATCTACAGAAGATTAATTCACTGATTTTGGTTATGGTGGGATTAAATTATGTAGTTCTAGCATTCACTAAATCAACAATATCACATTTTAATTTCCTACAGTTTATAGTTTTCAGTTGCTTGTCTTTCATTTTTTACTGAGTGTTAATATAACCATTTTACTTTTAAAATTAGTCCACTGGGCAAATTCTATAGTACACTTGGCAACTAAATTTAAGAGGTTCTTTAAAAAAAAAAAAAACAACCCCATGGGACCAGCAGTTGGCATAATGGCTATGTTGGTGGACTCCCATGTAGTTGACCGCAGTTAAAGTCCCAGACCTGGTGGCTTAAACTCATGTTGAGTGTGTATGTATGCATACCCAAGATCCCGAGAGGAGAATGGAGGAGAAGGGATTGCAGCATGGCCATTCCCCTGAGGAGTGATTTCTTGCTTTCTTTCTCTCTCTTTCTGGAGAATGCATGCACCCTACAGCAAAAACCTCTCTAAGAAAAACAAAAAATATCCAACCCCAAAGAATGTAACTGAAAATGAAAAACTTATAGAGTAAGATTTCTATTTTTAATAAATGTAGAAAAGGATGAAAATTATGAGACTGAAAACACATGTGTCATATGAACATATAAAAATAGTGTCATACAAAATAAATGGTTAGGAAACAGTGGGCAGATATGAACTTAATCAAATTGAGAAATGTTTGCATTCATATTCTCCCCTCAGAAGGTATTAGGAGAAATTTAATATCTCATGGGGACATTAATACTAAATGTATATCTCTGTGCATAAAGAATCACCACTTATATGTTAATATTCACTAGAGTTGATAAAAATTATTCTTAAATCGGAAGTGATAACTATATAAAATTATTCTAAATTATCAACATGTTTAGACATATTTTAGTAATTCAAATAACAGCTATTGGGACCAGCAGTTGGCGTAATGGCTATGTCGCCGGACTCCCATGTAGTCGACCGCAGTTCAAGTCCCGGCCCCAGTGGCTTAAACTCACGCCGGGTGCGTGATCCCAAGATCCCAAGAGGAGAATGAAAGAGAAGGGATTGCAGCATGGCCATTCCCCCTGGGGGATGATTTCTCACTTTCTGTCTCTCTGTCTCTCCCTGTCTGTCTGGTGAGCGCACGAGCCCTATAGTGAAAACCTCTAAAAAAAAAAAAAAGCAAATAACAGCTATTATTTGGGAAACACAGGGCCTTTTGTTACATGTGGAGAATATGTTTTAATACATAACTAGTAGATTAACTCAGATCACTGGAGAACGATGTATTGGATACTAAAATGGTACCTCACGTCTTTAATGAACTCATCAAACATCGATTTTAGAGAATGTAATTATGAGAACAACAACAAATCTAACCAATGAAGTATTAGTCTTTGTAGATGGAGAATATAAGAATCTCCAGAAAAACCCAAAATGAAGAGTCCCTTCCCCGGGGTTTTTGTGTTGAATGATGATTAGAGAACTGATGTAGAATAACATCAACATTAGCTTTGGGTGTAATTCTTGGTCCTGTGAAGACTAGACAAAGTAACAGAATTAATATAATTAAGCAAGTGTGAGGTTGGTTATTTGATACACGTTTTTATCCTGTCTTTTTTTTTTTTTTGGCTGTAGCACATGAGCACTAACTGGAGAGAGAGACAGGGAAAGTGAGAAATCATACCCCAGGGGGGATGTCCACACTGTAACCCCTTCTCCATTCTCCTCTTGGAATTCTGGACATGCACATATATGTGCCAGGTGGTTTTGGAGCCATGGGGTCCAGGACTCAGACTATGCACTTGGCCATGTGAGATCCAGCTCCCTAACCACCATGCCACTCGCTGGTTCTATCCTGTCTTCATTTTTATGGCAGCTTTTTATTTCTTTTTAAGTTACTATTACTGAATTAATGCCAGAGAAACTAAATATTAGATTGTCAGAAAAGACATGACATACTTTTTCTGTTCTTCTATGCAAAAATTCGTCATGACTTCTCTTCAACCCAACAGCAATCACCTACATTTGATTGCTTAATCGCTTAAAGTGACTTCACACTGCCCATAGCTTATTAGATTACTGTGGCAGCTTTTTAAGAAGACAAGACAACCAGGCATCATAACCTCCATTTTACACATACAAAACTTCACAAGCTATTTCTGCTCCTCAGCCATATAGTCTCCTTCCTTTTAACAAGACTGGTATTTTTGAAATTCAACCCAGGAATCACTAAGTCTTTAAATTCTTTCTTTACTTACTTTAAGACTTCTGAGTTAGATGTTTCCTTAATGTATGCACATAACTTTTATAATTTGATAGTGTTTACCAGTGTGAAAGCATTTGTGTTGTAACTGCTTTCTTTTTTTTTTATTTTTTAAGAGGTTTTTGCCTTGGGGCACATAAACTCCTGGGGGTGGGGCAATGAGAGGGAATTCACCTCCCGGGAGGATAGCCACACTGCAATCTCTTCTCTATTCTCCTCCTGGGATCTTGGCCATGCACAGCTATGAGCCTTGTGTGACTTTCAAGCCACTGGGTCCAGGACTTGAACTGTAGTTGGCTATGTGAGAGTGCAGTGATGTAACTGCTATGCCATCTGCTGGTCCCAACTGTCTGCTTTTTTAATCTAATAAAAAAATGTCAGCTCCTTTAAGGCAAAGTCTATAATTTTTTTTTTTGAGAGGTTTTTTGCTATAGGGTGCATGCGCTCACCAGACAGACAGAGACAGAGAGACAGAAAGCGAGAAATCACCCCCCAGGGGGGATGGCCACGCCACAATCCCTTCTCCTCCATTCTCCTCTCAGGATCTTGGGCACACATGCACACGCGCCCGGTGTGAGTTTTAAGCCACTGGGTCCAGGACTTGAACTGCGGTCGACTATGTGCGAGTCCAGCGACATAGCCATTACACTAACTGCTGGTCCTGCAAAGTGGATAATTTTTAATCTGAACAATCAGCACCAAGCACACTGTTTGGCCTATAATAAGCCATTCAAAATTGAGTAAATCAAGTTAAGTGACTTGCTATGTGGTAAAGGCAGAAATTAGAAATTTGATGTTAATTCCTAATACGAAGTTCATTCCTCTATTTATCACTGTTTCTGTCAATAAACAAATGGAAAAACATTTCTGATAAAAAATGTATTCTTCTACCCATTTGATGTTATCTACTACAAAACAGTATTGTCTTTTTTTAAGAATTATTTTAATTTTATTTATTCATTCATTTATTTTAACTTGACCAGACACACACACACACACACACAGAGACAGAGAGAGAGAGAGAGAGAGAGAGAGAAAGCAAACCACCAGGTCCAGGACTTGAACCATGGTCAGCCATGTGGGAGTGTCCATGATGGACACCATGCCACCTGCTGGTCCCCAGACAGTATTTTTTTTTTTCAGAGAGGTTTATGCTATAGGGCACGTGTACTTGCCAGAAAGACAGAGAGAGAAAGAGACAGAAAGCAAGAAATCACTCCCCGGGGAGATGGCCACGCCGCAATCCCTTCTCCTCTATTCTCCTCTCAGGATCTTGGGCATGCACGCACACGTGCCTGGCGTGAGTTTAAGTCACTGGATCTGGGACTTGAACTGCAGTCAACTACATGGGAGTCCAGCAACATAGACATTATGCTAACTGCTGGTCCCCAGAACAGTATTTTCTTAAGAAAGGAAAAATTATAGGTTGCAAAACAGAATTTACATGAAATATCTCAAAAACATTTTGAGATTATCTTTTTAAAGATGGTGGAAAGAAGGAAGGGAAGAAACCTCATCATGATCTACTTGGTTAAAAAACAAAGAAAAAAAAAAAAGCCAACCAGGTGTTGTCATGGTTAAGGCAGCTGGATCCCACATGGCAGAGTAAACTCCTGGGGGTGGGGCAATGAGAGGGAATTCACCTCCCGGGAGGATAGCCACACTGCAATCTCTTCTCTATTCTCCTCCTGGGATCTTGGCCATGCACAGCTATGAGCCTTGTGTGACTTTCAAGCCACTGGGTCCAGGACTTGAACTGTAGTTGGCTATGTGAGAGTGCAGTGATGTAACTGCTATGCCATCTGCTGGTCCCAACTGTCTGCTTTTTTAATCTAATAAAAAAATGTCAGCTCCTTTAAGGCAAAGTCTATAATTTTTTTTTTTGAGAGGTTTTTTGCTATAGGGTGCATGCGCTCACCAGACAGACAGAGACAGAGAGACAGAAAGCGAGAAATCACCCCCCAGGGGGGATGGCCACGCCACAATCCCTTCTCCTCCATTCTCCTCTCAGGATCTTGGGCACACATGCACACGCGCCCGGTGTGAGTTTTAAGCCACTGGGTCCAGGACTTGAACTGCGGTCGACTATGTGCGAGTCCAGCGACATAGCCATTACACTAACTGCTGGTCCTGCAAAGTGGATAATTTTTAATCTGAACAATCAGCACCAAGCACACTGTTTGGCCTATAATAAGCCATTCAAAATTGAGTAAATCAAGTTAAGTGACTTGCTATGTGGTAAAGGCAGAAATTAGAAATTTGATGTTAATTCCTAATACGAAGTTCATTCCTCTATTTATCACTGTTTCTGTCAATAAACAAATGGAAAAACATTTCTGATAAAAAATGTATTCTTCTACCCATTTGATGTTATCTACTACAAAACAGTATTGTCTTTTTTTAAGAATTATTTTAATTTTATTTATTCATTCATTTATTTTAACTTGACCAGACACACACACACACACACACAGAGACAGAGAGAGAGAGAGAGAGAGAGAGAGAAAGCAAACCACCAGGTCCAGGACTTGAACCATGGTCAGCCATGTGGGAGTGTCCATGATGGACACCATGCCACCTGCTGGTCCCCAGACAGTATTTTTTTTTTTCAGAGAGGTTTATGCTATAGGGCACGTGTACTTGCCAGAAAGACAGAGAGAGAAAGAGACAGAAAGCAAGAAATCACTCCCCGGGGAGATGGCCACGCCGCAATCCCTTCTCCTCTATTCTCCTCTCAGGATCTTGGGCATGCACGCACACGTGCCTGGCGTGAGTTTAAGTCACTGGATCTGGGACTTGAACTGCAGTCAACTACATGGGAGTCCAGCAACATAGACATTATGCTAACTGCTGGTCCCCAGAACAGTATTTTCTTAAGAAAGGAAAAATTATAGGTTGCAAAACAGAATTTACATGAAATATCTCAAAAACATTTTGAGATTATCTTTTTAAAGATGGTGGAAAGAAGGAAGGGAAGAAACCTCATCATGATCTACTTGGTTAAAAAACAAAGGAAAAAAAAAAAGCCAACCAGGTGTTGTCATGGTTAAGGCAGCTGGATCCCACATGGCAGAGTGTGGAGTTCAAGTTCTGGACCTGGAGGCTAGGAAAATACACCAGATGCATGTGGGAGAGTACCCCCCGAAATCTGGAGAGGAGAATGGAGAAGGGATTGTGGCATGGTCATCCCCACTGGGGCATGATTTCTCATTTTCCCTCTCTTTGTCTCTCTCTGGTAAGTACACATGCCCTATAGCAAAAAAATAAAAATAAAAATAAAGAAAAGAAAAAGACTAGAAAAAAATCTGAAAAAAAAAAAAAAAAAAAGATGGTCAAATCCTAAGAGAAATAAGAGGCAAATGGTGTTCTGTTGTTTTTACCTTGGTTCATCACCTGCGGACAAAGGACCCTTCTTTCAACTTAGTCTTTACCCTCAAAGAGATTTTAGCCTGCTACCAAACTCAATGTTAAATCTCAGTACATGTCAAAGATGGGTTAAGTTTGGTACTTAGGTAGAAAGGTGAACCTTCAAAAACAAAGCATGTTTGAATGGATTATTCAAGTTTGAGATGCTTGTTTGAAAACTCTCCTCTTAAAATTATGTCAATTTAATGTCTTTTTTTAAATGCTTCTAAAAATTCTGGCCCATTATTTGGGCCAGCTGGTGGTATAGTTATTAAGGTGGCTGGATCTCACATGGTCAACTACATGGTTCAAGTCCCAAACCCAGTAATTTGAAAAACACACTGGGTGTGTGTACGTGAGTATGTCTAAAATCCCCAGAGGACAATGGAAGAGGAAGGATTGTGACAGCCACTCCCTCTGGAGGGTGATTTCTTACTCCCTTCCAGTCATGTACATGCTCTATAGCAAAATTAAAAGAAAAAAAATCACATCTCAAAATAAGATTTCCTTCATTCCTTTGGCCACGATATCAGGTCCATGATTGCAAACTGAAAAAGAATTAAAAAATCAGAACAATCTCCCATAACCTTATCCTGTTTGTTCTTACAGCATTTTATGTGTTGTGAAGTATTAACAGTATTTTTGTGATCCTGACAAACAATTCCGTGAAGTAGAAAATATAGAAACATTTATCTAGACAGATAAAGTCAACTACCTAATAAAAAAGCCATTAAGTGGCAGAATTAGCCACTCTTAAGGCCTTAATTAACTCAGCTCTTTAGGTCTTCTGGCCCTAAGTCCATAACACACATGTATTAAATTCAAAAAAGTGATTGTTTTGGAAAACAAATTCTTGCTTTTTAAAATTTGTGTAATAAAAACATTTTTTAATCTTTTTATTACCATGAAGTATGTTTAAGCATATTTGCCTATAGATCAGTTAATTCTGTAAATTATCTTTGATAATAAATTAAATTCCTTTTGCCTATCCCACTAAGAACATTGAAAATTTTTGAATTTTAGAAGTTTGAAATAAAAATGTAATAAAACATTCTTTTTCAATTAATAGTTTAAACTTCATTAAACAATACTAACAGGAAGCTCTGCCAATTCTAATGGGATGAAAAAGTTCTCTGAAGCTTATTTTACTTTCCTTAAATTGGAAACTCTCTTTACCATCAGTTATGTTTATTGAAAGTCATTCTAATTCCTAATTTATGACAAAATGTTTTCTTCCTTTGAAATACAAGAGTTATCATGTTTCCAGCTTAGATGTAATCTACCATATACAAAGGATTATATAAGGATATCCCAGTATCTCTGATAAAATTATGACCCAAGATTCATTTTACATTTTAATGATATTATTTTAAAAATTTTGCATTTCTTTATAATAAAAGCAAATTTCATAAAATACTGAAATCTTGAAAATGACCAAAAAAGTTTAATGGAAAAACAACTTCTAATTTTAAGAGTCTATCAAGGGAATGTAAGTATACTTGCCAAAGACATAAAAGATAAACGGAAAAATACAGTTCTTCAAGTATTATTCATTCAATGTTTAGGAGGACAAAATTTAACATGACAGAACGCTTAACTAATACTAAAGTCCTTTGAAAGACTTTATAATTTTTTTAAATAGAAAAATCATCATCAAGGAAAATAGGATATGGTAAACAGTTGGATTAGATGGTTGGCTATCAAGTTTAATATGGGTTTATAATAGGGAACATAAATGGAATTTGGAGAGACAGATGTTATTGACTGTTTTTAAGAACAATGTCAACCTCCAATAAGCTCCAAATTCATAAGTAAGAAAAGACAGATTATATGAACAAAGTTATATTAATAAATTTTTTAAAAGATTTTTTAAAAATTATTTTACTTAACTTTATTTATTTTATTTTTTGTGACCAGAGAGGGACAGAGTGAGAGAGAGTAAGAAAGGGAGAGAAAGAGAGAGAGAGTGAGAAAGCAAGGTTTGGTACTTGAACTGCAGTTGGCCATGTGGGAGTCCAGTGCCCTTAACCACCATGCTACCTGCTGGCTCTTATATTAATAAAATTATTCATTTCATTTTGTTTGATTTATCAATTTAATCTGAATTCAATTTAGATCAATCCTGTGAAAAGATACATATTAAGTCCATACAAATGAAATATTTTGTCCTTCAAATATAAACATGCAAAGATGATACAAACACCCTACTACCAGTAACGAGCACTTCTTGCTAACTTCTCTCACCCTTACCCACTCATAACAATGACTGAGTATAGAATAATCCACATTAAAACACACAGTTGTATATTAAGAATTGCTGAGATAGTTGAAAGGAATCTAGGTTCAGACAAAATATCGCAGAACAAATTTTTCTGCAGAGAGCCGTTGATTTGATGCAAGATGAAATATCATAGTTACACTGGAACTAAGCCTTAAAAAAATCTAATAACTAGCAAACATAATTATATTTAAAGGTCAAATAAAAATATATCATCCTTAATCCTCAGAAAATACAATACCCTTACTGACATCTCAATTTCAAAAACAATACTTTTACTAAATATTTATTAGGGCTTGGGTTAAAACTTTGCAATATCACAGAACTTGAAAGATAAAAGGTAACATTCATAGCCATCAGGATCACCTAACAAGGCTGGGGGACAATGGGACCACATTCAGAAACAGAGTTCTAGAAACTAGTACACCAGGTTCTAGTGTAGAAATTTTTCCACAAACACTGACTTCATAATGAACAAAATAGATTGATTTGGCCATTTTACAATGGACTTCATATACTGCTTTTACAATTTTTCTATATAGTGATTAAACTTTTCTATGAAATATATGCCTTAAAATTGAGGCCAGGCATATGAATAACCAAAACAAAATCAAGTGAAGCAGTGTTATCATGTATCATATGGCTTAACAGTAATGCTTCTGAGATAATGTGCACATGGCTAGATATGCATGATTTAACATCCCACTCATGGCCAACAAGCCACGGAAGCTGAAGAGAAATGGAGCCAAGCAGTTGCATAACTGTGACGTTTGCAAGGTTTGCCTTTATCATATCCACCTTTCCCATCATTCTCTGTCTTTATTTTTTATCTGATCAATGATCATCTCTCTTCCCATCTCACAGGTCTTCTATCTTTCTTCTCTGTTCTTTTCCTTTACAGAAGATGAAATAATTTTATAAATATTATCTGCACCTTGTTGGCTGACAGGCATAACATAAGAACTACTTATAAGAATTTTAGTCAGTGTACTAACTAAACCAGATACTTAGCTTCTAAGCCCTTAATCCCCAAATGTGGAAGGTTTGTTCCCACAAGAATTTTAGACCTCAATTGATGGAAAGAGAATGATGCAGAGAGATTCTAACCCTTCTGGTCATTCATTAAAAGAAAATCTGGGGACCAGCCGATGGAGTAATGGTTACATTGCTGGACTCCCACCTAATCAACCACGGTTTGAGTCCTGCTGGTGGCTTAAAACTTAAAACACGTGCCAGGCACGTGTGCATGCATGCCCAAAATCTCAAGAGGAGACTGGCGAAGAAGGGATTGCATCCCCTTGGGGAGTTATTTCTTGCTTTCTGTCTCTCTGGCCCGTGTACACCCCATATAGCAAAAATCTCAAAAGGAATAAAAAAAAAAAGAAAGTCTGAAGGCAAACCAAATATCTGTTTACGGTACAATGAATAAGAGCATAAAGGAGTACTACTTGGTATACACTCCATAACAACAACCAACACTATTGGTCCAACTTCTGGCAGATATCTGAAACACTAGAAATTTTAAATTTCTAAGGTTTGAGATAATTGATACTATTGCAGAGATTTGAAATTAGAATTCCAAGTATTTTCAAGGCTAGTTTGCATGTATTCACCATGTTTACAATATAAATGTTAATATTCATATAGCGCCTTATTCTTACAAGTGTTTTTGTATATTCTGTCATTTGAACTTCATCAATATATGCTGTAAATATCATTACCAGTTTTCAAAATAAATAGGCTAAGATTTTTAGAAAATAAAAATAACATAAGGCACATCTAGGATTGAACTTAAGAATTTACTATATTTTCTAATTATAATTTTTAAATTGTATATCAGTATTAAAATAACTTGTATATGTAAATTCCAAATACTTTTAAGGTAAAAGAATTGATACTGTTCCAAATTTCTAGGAAATTTTGTTAATCTTTTCAAACTCAAGTTTCTTACTCTAGTCTGTGTGTCAATGATTGTTTTGTTATGTTCAGCTGTTTTACCTTTCTAAAAGAATTCAGGAACAGAAGAAATGTCAAAAACATATAACTAATAAACAGGAAAAGTCATTTTTGAATATCAAAAGTAAGTATTTCTCACTTATATTATTTTTCTTTGACATCCTTTGCAGTCTTATTCAAACTCATTTAAAACATTAGACAGAAAATTTGCAATTGTATAGTTTGTTTTTAACCAGTGATTCATGTAGATTTTTATAACTAACTTCTTTGCATATTTTATTAATTTGCCAACTGAGAAGTGATGTAACTATAAGCTGCATTCTATTTCTGCAAAAATGCCATTTTTACTTTGGCTTTCCTTGAAATAAATTATAAAATGGGATGATCATAGACTAAGTTCCTTTATTCAGTTGGGACATTAAATCAGAATTACTGTTATACACATTTAAAACTCTGACATTTCACTACTTTCATAATGTTTTCTGCTCAACAGAACATATGTTCAAAGTATCTACTATTAAAGTCACCAAATCAGATTTATTTTTGAAATATATGTGAATATTTTAAGGAAAAAAAGAGATGAAAACAAGAATTTAGTAACTGTGAAAACTGACCAATACAATGCTCTGAGCTTTATTTCTAAAAATAAATGATATGCATTAAAAATAATAGCATCTGAACACTTAAAACAACAAAGTAAGAAAGGGGCTCACCAGTCTGAGTGAAACTGAACTGATGTGGAGTACCATGAGCGGTCAGCATGTTTGACTGTTTTAGGTTGGACTGTTGTGAGGTGGCTGGTGGTGGTGGAGCAAACGAGAGATTTTTGTTGACCTGTAATAGGAAAGGCAAATCAGAAACTACAGCGTAATTTCCTGGGTTACTGATGCAAAAACTGGATGAGAAATATTTGCTTGCTATACAAACCAGGACACATGGCAGATCAAGGGGAGAGAGAATGTCTTACGCAATTAAAGTTTACTAAACAGAGTTGTTTTTCATCAGCGAAGAAATATAGTGATAATGAAAACAACTATATAAAATTAAATCAGCCCTACTAAAGTTTGCTTATATGTGAGTGACATTAATAACTTAAAATAGAGTGGTCTTAAGTTATGCAAAGAAATGCAAAAAAAAAAAAAGTGACTCTTTGACTGCTTTCAATTAAGAGTTAATATGTTTCATACCCACATTTCTCTAGCATTTTAGTGAAATACAAGGTACTTCCTTTATACAGAGATTGCACAGAAAACACCTGTATTATTTATGTTTATATACATCATGGTGACATAGATAACACAGCTGTAACCTAACTTGTCTTGTGAAAGTTTCCACGGCATCAACAAACCTTTTTCTTAAAACATTGTTTAAAAACAGCACTAAAATAATGATTAAGCAAAATTTCCACAAATGTAAGTTTCTACAACACATAAAACCTACTATAATTTTCTAAGTATAAAAATCTCACAGAACACACATTCCAATTATAGAAAAATAAAGTTTACCAAAAAAACTTAAAATCTTTATTAGTAAATTAATCTTGTAAGTTAGAATGAATTTCAGAAAAAAATCTAGTCTTTTGTTCATTATAACAAATCATTTTATCTTTATCACTTTCAAGAATTATGATATAGTCTATTTTTCAAAAATTGAAACTGATTTTCTAATTCACTGCAAAAATCTAACTTGTGAATTAATAAAATTACAAATACTTTATAAATATTAATATTAGTAAATAAACATAAATATTAGTATATTAAAATGTTCCTTTCCATCTTTTTGTTTAAATAAAACCTATATAGAGGACTTCCATGGCACCAGTATTTAAAAGTTCTCTTTTGATGTTCTGTATAAGATAGTAGTACTAGGTTGTGTTTGCATGCCCTTTTTCCAACTATTTACATGTTTATAAATTCCCTTTAAATAAAAAAGAAAGTGACAGTAAACTGTTTATCTTAGATTAATTTTTTCTCTTGAAGCAAAGAACTTTAGCAGATTTGGTGAGAAAGTCAATTGAGACCATAGACTTTTTTTTTTTTTTTTTTTTAATGGAAAGGTTATTGATACAGGGTGTGTGCACTCGCCTGAAAGACAGACAGAGACAGTGAGACAGAAAGTGAGAAATCACCCCACGGTGGGGATGGCCACACCACACCACAATCTCTTCTCCTCCATTCAGCTCTCGAGATCTTCGGCACGCATGCACATGCCCCTGCATGAGTTTAAACCACTGAACGGGTCCAGGACTTGAACTACGGTCGACTACATGGGAGTCCAGTGACACAGCCATTACACCATCTGCTGGTCCCGAGATCATATATTAATATAGTTCTAAAGTGCCTAAACTGCTATGATATTATCTCATAAAAAACAGAAATTATTTTCCAAAGTAGTTAAAAAGAAGCAGTCAAAAACCACCCCAGTGATAAATATTGTCCAGTTAAAAAACTTATTAAGATCCATTAAACAATGACCAAAATTAATGTTAATTATTTATATTAATACAACACCGAAAATAACACTGAAAGCACTTACCAACTTTAGTTTCACTTTGCATCGTTAAATGGAGATAATAAAAATAATATCTATATGCTTTTAGAAGAAATGTGCCAGGGAGTAATAAAGATGAATTGGTATAAAATGCTATTCACATGCTAATTATAAAGCTCTAAACAACACATTAAATAAGAAATAGATTAAATAGAATACATTAACAAAGGGAAACTATAAAGTACAATATAAAAAACTGCTATATAATTAATAGGCATGATGAATATCACTAGAAGTAAGAGTAATTATGTATATTTAATAAAGTATGAGGATACAGTAAAATTTTCAGAATTCTATGCTTTTAAATGGAAGTACTCTACACAAAAGGATATATTTATCGCATTACTGTCTGTCTAATCACTTCTTTTTAAAATCATTTTTCAACTTTACCTCTGTGTTTCTGAAAGCACTTATCTTACATATCAAACAATGCATTTTAAAATCTAGTGCAAACAAGCAGGTGTTGCTGAGGATATGGATTCTCTCTCTGACACACACACACTGCTTTTTCTTGTCTTTCCTTTCAAAAACAAAGACAAAAACAAACTAAAAGGCTAGAATAGAATACTTAAATAAATGCCTCTTCTCAAATAGAAAGACTTGTCATTTTTTAAATAAAATGTTTCTTAAACTATAAAACTATAAAACAAAGAACTATAATCTACACTTATGTGTTCATAAACATTTTTACAATTTTGCTCTTTCTTAAAATAATTCTTTAAAGACTATTCAAATGTCTGTATAAATATGTGATGAAAAGTAATTACAGAGTTGATAACTCAATGCCTAAAGTTTGGAATAATCTATTATTAGTGATTTGAAATTAGAACTCAAAAGCATTTTCAAAAGCAGTTTACACATATTTATCACTCCATTAAGAGGAAGAAAAATAATAATAACTATTAAACAGAGTGAAGCAATATCTATTTTTGAAATATATGCTGTGGAAAAGAATTGCTTAATAATTTTACAACAACAGAAAGGTTGGTTAAGATAGTCTACCCTACGCCAATCTACCCTCTTTTCACAACACACTTTCTGCTTGCTTCATGCACAAACCACAGTCTGCCAGAGTCAGTTTAATACTTCCATATTACAGGAAACTAAGAGCATAAAAATATAATAAAATTCATTACAGGGAACAACAAAAACCAAAACAATTACCTAGAACTTATGCCAAGTTAATTATAAAACTGTTTTGCTTACTCTTCTAGAGTATAAGCAGTTTTATGCAAAATATGCAAATACTAATTCTCTAGGACAGCATTCATTTTTATATTAAAAAAACCTCACTGCCTCAAACATAAAACTGAATATATAAGACTAAGAGAAACTAAGAGAAACTAATACAAAAGAGAAGCTAAGTTTCTCTTTTAGAAATTAGTTAAAATGTAAAACTTTTGAGAGAGTTATAACACTCATTTCCATATATACTTACAAGTATAATTATTTTACGTGACTATATGTTACATTTTTTAAAAAGAATTATTTAGGAACCCACAGATGGCATAATGGTTACATTGCTGGACTCCCACTTAGTCGGCAGTGGTTCGAGTCCTGGACCCAGCTACTTAAAACGCATGCCGGCACATGTATATACGTATCTGAAATCACGAGAGGAGAATAAAGAAAAATTGTGTAATGGCGTGGACATCCCACCTGGGGAGTGACTTCTTGCTTTCTGTCTCTCAGTCTTGGGCAAATGCACACATTCTATTGCAAAAATCTCTCTTAAAACAAAAAAGAATTATTTATTAATAACATTATTATTTTAAAATGTGCTATAAGGCATGTATGCTAACCAGAGAGGGACAGAGTGAGTGGCAGTGAGTGAGAGAGAGAAAAAGGGAGAACAAGAGAGAAGGAAAGTGAAAAAACAAGCCACCAGGTCCAGGACTTGAACTGCAGTCAGATTGTGGGAGTCCAGCACCCTAATCACCATACCACCTACTGGTCCCTATTTGTTACATTTGAAGGAGAATCATTTATGACGTTTCAAGCAGTGAAGATACTTCAAATTGGCTCTAAATAACTTAAAAGATATTAACTCTATGTATACGTTAAAGTTCATTAATTTATCTTTATCTCCCAGATAGCTTTCCATTTTCCTCCCGCTAAATCTGAAAAATAATGCAGGTAATATTTTAACTTGAACACAATTCTAGTGGAAGATCAAACAAATAAACAATACCCAAAAACAGTACTCAGAAAATGTTTTGTTGCAAATTATGTATCTGTTGTAAAAATTAAAGTCCCAGCATTAAATAATAAGTTAAACAAAAAACGGGCCAATGTAAGAACCACGGTATCTGAAGTCTGGTGTTTTTAATTTTTCTACAATATAATTTCTAAAAGTAGTTATATGCCTGTGATTTCTGGGTTAGTCACTTCTAAGAAATGAGTAGACTATATCATAATGGAAAATTCAAACATGATTGCTAGTAGGCCCTCAGATGTTTTCTTTAGAAATCAGGAGAGGGAAGGAAAGCTGTAACTGTTAAAGAGACATTTTTACAGTGTAAGGAGACAGAAAATATCATTTCTAACACAGTTCTTACTATTACAGTAGCTAACCTCATAACTCAAATGAATCAGTCACTAGAAAATTGTCTTTTTTAATACTTAATAGATTTTTCTGAGCTTCTGATAGGTATGAAGGACTGGTGATTTAACCATTAATGATATCATTCTTCCAAATGAAGTTCAAAACAAAGATCTTGTCCTGCCACAAACCAGTTGTCAGGCGATATGCCTGTCTAGCAATAAGCCTTAGGGTAAGGCAGTTTACCTCAGTGCATCTTGGTTTTCTCCTTATCTCCTCTTTTTAAAAAGAATTATTTATTTATTTTTATTCATTATCATCATTATTATTACTTTAATTTTGATCTAGGGCACATGTGTTCACCAGAGACAGAGAAGGAAAGAGAAAGCAAGCCACCAGGTCTGGGATTTGAACTGCAGTTGACCATGTGGGAGTCCAGCACTTTAACCATCATGTCACTTGTTGGCCCCACCTCTTTTTTTTTTTCTCAAAATAAATTTTTATTTAAATTAATATAAAGGATTATAGTTAAGAGATACTCTAAATGATGTATAAACTGCATTTTATTAACTTATTTGCATAGTACCTTCTAGAATTTTATTTATCTATTTCTACGAAGCAAATTTACAGATTTTTTTTTCACAGATATATTTTCAATAGAAAACTCTCCGTTCTTTTGTCTGTTATATGTTTCTTCCCTTTTCCCCTCTCATCTACCCTCTACCATTCACTTACAGTCTCTGGTATCTCTCCTTACCACTTTGTTTGTTTGTTTTGCCATAGGGAACAAATGCTTACAGGAGAGGAGAGAGATAGAGAGAGGAAAAGTCTAATACCTCTGCAGAGGGACAGTCATGCCACAATCCTTTCTCCTCAATTTTCCTTGGTTTTTTGGGTATGCCCACACATGTATCCAGTGGGATTTTCAAGCCAGTGGGCCCAGGACTTGAACTGCAGTCTTCCATGTGGAAATCTAGCCACCCTAACCACCACACCACTTGCTGATCTCATCTTCTTTCTTAATATACTGCTTTACTTCACAGAGAAAATATGGAACCTCCTGAACATCTGACTTCCAAACCTATGCAAGAATATGCAGCTTGTGCCTTCTGTTTAAGATTAATCCCTCCAAATAACCCCTTTGAGAAGACTATCCTTAAAGCTCTTCCAAATTTTACTTTCAAATTCTCTACAGGCTATTTCCCACAGGCTAGAAGCATAAGCCCTTCTATTAGGTGATCAGAAAAATCATGAGGTATTTTTCTATGTAAAAATGCATCATGACTTTTCTGAGGACCCAATATTTAGTGCAAAAACAAACAAAAACTCTTCCTCTGAACCCATTACTTCTTTTAAGCTTTATTAAACATTGAACACCTTGAAAAATAGCACACGACTGTTAGCCACATTTCTCAACCTTTCACTCTCCAACCAGCTAAACAGAGCTCGTCTCTTTCATATCTTTGTTTCTGGGAATTGTTTCCTCTTTGTGTCCAGTCACTCATCATCAGGGTTGTGTGCCACGGTTCTCCCTCACATCATATGGTTACCAGGATGCTGATGCTTCTTAAATCTTTTTTTTTTTTCCCCTGGGAGAGCCAGAGACAGGGCTAGACACCCTAGATAGGATCTTGTGGCAAGATCCCCCTCTAGTTCTTCAGGATCTTAGGCATGTTTTAGGCTGACTCCAAACCCAAGATCTGCAATGTAGCTTCTATCACTGCAGGTCAGTAAACTAAAGAGGGACTGTGACACAGAGGCAGAGTCATGCTTCTTAAATAAAAAACATGTCTCCTAATGATTAAGTTCAGAACTAAACTAATCTTTCTCCCACTACCTCTCAGGGAAAGCTATCACTCCCCACCTAGCTACCCAGACCAGAAATCCAGGCATTATAGACTGTACCCTGCACTCCATGTAGCTTATGTTATCCTGCACTCAAGCTAGTCTTCTAATTATTATCAAAATAATCCAGTTTTTGAATGCCACAAAGAAGTAATTGTATTAATAAATCATAACAAAAGTATTTTTAAAAAGAATTGTTTTTATTTATTTTATTAATTTTATTAATTATAGTTTTTTTGTTTTGTTTTGTTTTATTTAACCGGGCAGGGAGAAAGAGAAAGTAGGAAAGCAAGACACCAGGTCTAGGACTCAAACTGTAGTCAGACATGTGTGAGTCTAGTACCTTAAGCACCACGTCACCTGCTGGCCCCCAAAAATAAAAAAAAAAAAAAAATGTAAAACAAAATCCTAGGCTGGGCCTGTGGCTTAGTAGTTAAAGGAGTTGAATCATATGGCCCACCATAGTCTGAATCTCAGTCCTGGCAGCTTGAAAAATTCACCAGGCATGTGTGCCCCAAATCCTGGCATGGATGCCCCCAATCCTGACAGGATAGAGAAATGGAAGAGAAGGGTTTGCAGCGTGATCATGCCCTGTTGGGGGGGGATGTGTCTCTCTCCTTTTGGTGAGTACATGTACCTTCTAGCAATTAAATTAAATTAAATTAAATTAAATTAAAAAGTCTAAATCCTTGTCATACTTATTATAAGACCCTTTAAAAGGCCCTGATCACCTCTCTCCAATTGTTTCTCCTTGCCCACTCACTACACCATTTAAGTGCAATGGTCTTCTTTTTGCTACTCAAGCATGCCAGTTTTATTGCTAGATCAGGATTTTTATAGGGCATGACTAGCTCTTTGTCAAGAGTTTCTCTCAGGCCTTCCACGATCATTCTTTTAAGACAGTCTTCCTTTCCAGTTTTTTTGCTGCAGGGCCTATTTCGTTTTCTCCACATCACTTATTACCTGAAATTACCTTATTCAATTCCTTTTAAAATTCTTTATCTCCCATAATAAAATATTCTGTTATGCCCTATGTACCTAGAAAAATACTTAGTAGACACTCAATAGATATCTACTTGAAGAATTTTAATGGAAAAAATGAGTGAGACTTCAACAATACAAAAAATCTGGTTGGGATTTAGGAAAGAAAAAACTTACATATCAGGCCCTTGGTGAAAACTTACTATTTTAGATCAAACAGATGAAAAACTGCATAAATATACTCTTGTTAAATTACACTTTTGACAAGGGTGCCAAGGCCATTCAAAGGGGGAAAGAACAGTCTTTTCAATAAATTATGCTGCAATAACTAGATAATCACATGCAATAGAATGAAATTCTATTCATTGAATAAGCCTATACATCACACCACCTACAAAAATTAATTCAAAATAATCACAGATCTAAATGTAAAAGCTAAAACTATAAAAATCTTAGAATATAACAAGTAAATCTTTGTGACACAGGGTTAGGAATTAGTTTCCTATATTACACAGAAAGTATAAGTTACAAAAGAAAAACATTGATCAAATGAGCTCAATTAAAAACTAAAATTTTGGGAACAGCAGACAGTGTAAGGGTTACATCACTGGACTCCCATGTAGTTGACTGTGGTTTGAGGCCAGACCCAGTGGCTTAAAATTCACACTGGGCCTGTGTGCGTGCACGCCCAGAATCCCAAGAAGAGAATAGAAAAGGGGTGGCCATCCCTCCTCGGGCATGATTTTTCACTTGCTGTCTCTGTCTCTCCAGTGAGCACATGTGCCCTGTAGCAAAAATCTCTCTAAAAAGAAAAACTAAAAAAACAAAATACTTTGCAGGACATCATTAAGAAAGTGAAAAGATACTCTACAAAATGTAAAATATTTGCAAATAATCTATTTGATGATCTATTTAATCATTTATTTATATTCAGAGTAAAGGACTATTAAAAGTGAAAAATAGACCAGCCAGTGGCAAGGTGATAAAGGTGGCTGGACTGCACACAGACGACTTGCGGTTCAAGTTCTGGACCCAACAGCTTGAGAAACATGCTGGGTACATGTGCATGCATCCCTAGTATCCTGGAAAAAGAAGGGATGGGGGAGCCAGGCACATCTGTGATCATGTCCAAAATCTCAAAAGAAAGGAGGAGAAGTGATCACAATGGGACTGTTCTACAGTGAGGTGCTTTCTCAGTCTTTCTCTCTCTTCCTGGTAAGCGCACATGCTCTCTGGAAAATTAAAAAAAATAATAATTGTTTTAAGTGCCCAATAAAAGCAAACATAAAACAAAACAAAAAAATCTTACCCCAATCTAAAAAACAGGCGAAGTATTTGAACATATATTTCCAAAGAATGTTTATAAATAGCGCAGCAAGAATGCTCAAAATCATTATCATTAGGAAAATATAAATTAAAATCACAATGGTATAAAGCTCTTCTCACCCACTAAGATGCTTATTAATAGAAAAGAATACAAGTATTGGTAAAGATGATGAGATTTTGGCAGTTCTTCAAAATGTTAAACAGTTACCAAATGACCCAACAATTTCACTCCTCCGTACATACCTCAGGAAATGAAAATACATGCTACACCATAACTTATATACACAATGTTAATAGAAGTATTAATCTTAATAGCTAAAGCATAAACAAACAAATGTTTATCAGGTGATGAATAGATAAACAATACGTTACACCTCTATACAATGGAATGGAATCTTATTGGCAATAAAAAGTAGTACTAATATATTACAAATGTAGGAATCTTTTTTTTTTTTTTTTTGAGAGAGAGATTTTTGCTACAGGGCATGTGAGCTTGCCAGAAAGACAGAGACAGAGAGACAGAAAGTGAGAAATCACCCTTCAGGTGGGATGGCCACACCACCACACTCCCTTCTCCTCCATTCTCCTCTTAGGATTTTGGGCACACATGCACATGTGCCTGGTGTAAATTTCAAGCTGCAGGGTCCGCAACTTGAATCATGGTCAACTACGTCGGAGTCCAGCTCCTTAACTACTACACCACATGTTGGTCCCACAAATGTAGGGGTCTTAAAAACATTTTGAGTGAAAGAAGCCAGTTACAAACGATCATACATTATATGATTGCACTTGTATGAAATGTCCAGAATAGGGAAATCTATAGAGACAGAAAGTATATTTTGGTGGTTTCTAGGAATTTGGAGTATGTGTTGTAATGGAATTGGGAATGGCTGCTAAATGACATAGAGTTTCATTTTGGGGTAATGAAAATGTTCAAGATCAGATAGTGGGAATCATGGCACAATTCTGTGGAAAAGGAAAAAGTGAACTATACACTTTCAAAGTTGATTATTACTGGGCCAGCACATAGTCCAGTAGTTGGGCACAGTACACAGGGAGCCTGATCCCACACGTTTGACAATGATTTGAATCTTGGCCCCAGTGTCTTGAAAAAGAAAAAAAATGCCAGTGCTTATGTGTGCATGCAGCGAATCATGATGGGATGGAGAAATGGAAAAAAGTGGATTGCATTGTGATCCTGACCCACGGTGTGTGTGTGTGTGTGTGTGGGGGGGTTCTCTCTCTCTCTGGTGAGTCCAAAATACAAGTATAGTTAATCTTTTTAGACCCTGATTAATTTCTAAATAAGTAACCATTTTCTTTTCTTTTCTTTTAGAGAGAGTGATTTTTGCTATAGGGTGTGTGTGCACTCACCAGAGAGATAGAGAAAGACAGACAGAATGTGAGAAATCCTCCTTCCTCCCACCCCGCAGGATTGCCATGCCGCAATCCCTTCTCCTCCATTCTCCTCTTGGAATCTTGGGCAAGGACACACACGTACCCAGTGTGAGCCTTAAGGCACTGGGTCTGGGACTTGAACCAAGTCGACTACATGGGAGTCCAACAGTATAACCATTACACCATCTGTTGGTCTCTAACAATTTTTTTTTAAAATGAACATTTATTCTACCTTTGTTAAATACAAAGTTTACAATAACGAATACATGATCCTTTACTCTTGGAGAGTTTCTAGATTAGTAAAGGCCATTCTCCATAAAGCCTTGTTAAATGTGTTCAGGACACTTTCTTCTTTGGACATTCAGAGAGCATCCCCCCGCCCCAAGTACATAGTATATGTATTTTAAAAGAGAGAAAAAAGTCTGAATTGCTTGTCAGAAAGTAATTTTTTGTCTCCTATTTTATATACTATACATACTTAAGAAGATTAAGTAATCTTGGAACTGCAATCATTACACCAATCATTGCTATCAGGAACAAGTTTCCTGAACATCTGCAGCCCAAGTCAGAATATAGCTTGTTCTCCTTTTTCCCCTGTCTTCCTTCCCCTTGTCTATATTCTATATCCTGTTGACTTATGATTATTAGGTAAAAAAGTGATGGGTCCTGACTGATACTGGACAGCTCAGTGATAAGGGTAAGCCCAGTGTTTTCTGACATGTTTTCTCCCTGAGATATCCCCATGAGGAAAGGGACAGTAGCTTACTGCATTCCCAGTTCCTGCCTCATGGTAGTAGGTGCTACTGAATTTAAAAATATATTTCCATTGCCCTGATATTGTGTGATGCAGTCTTTGAACATATTAATACCATTCTAGTTCTTTCTTTTCTAGTTGTCTCACCTTTTACAATACTGTGTGCCATATAATTGTATTTGAAAAATTAATGGCTATCTAATTATTCAACGGAATTTTGGGAGTATGCAAAGAAAAGAGGGAAGGATGAACACATGATGCCATTCCAATTCCTCGAGTTAATTTATTTTATCAACAAGTGAGTTAAAGCTTGTACATAAAATAACCTTGCTTATAAGCTTCTGTGTTGATAGTCTCTTAGATACACTTTAGATAAAACTGTTCAACAGTCAAGAATCATTTTGTGTACTACTATTTTTAAAGTAACTCTGGGGTCTGTGGTAAATCACTTAAGCTCAATAAGCCTCAGTATCCTCCTTTCTAAAACTAGAATAACAATATTGGATTGTCATATAGTTAAGTGAGGAAAAGTGTGGACGACTTTTGCAAGTGATAAAGAACATTATCAGCACAATACATCACTTATGTGTAGCTCGTGAGTATTTCAATGAGTATAAAATTTACTCATGTACCCAAAGGAACTGTATTGGCCAGTATCCCCCCAACCTATTAGGTATCATACATAATTTTTTTTCAGACAACGAAATGACTTGCTGGTCCTTTACTGAAAGTACACCCTCAATCATTCAGTATTCTTAAATCTCCAAAAATGTAAAGCTACTTGCTAAACATTCTCCCTTGTTGAATCCTCAAATTCCAGTATTATAATTCCTTGATAAATGTGAACTCCAATAAGCAAACTACATACCAGATTAATTTTTATCAAAGGTCTAAACTCCATGAATGAACATTCTAACTCTTTGGTGCATTGCAATGAAAACTGAATTTTAAAGTTATCTTCTTGGTAATAAAAATTACTTACTTTTGCAGCACAGGATCGTATCACCTCCTAAAAGAAATACAGTACAATGAAAAAAAATTCATAATTTTATTTAAATAAAATATTGATATTTTTAACACATTCAGATGTTAATTGAATAACCAAAAGCACATTTGAGAACGATTCTTTGCCTATCACCCTGCAACTGTCATTCTACTTGTTTCTAGTAAGCTGGCAAGAGTATAAAGAGAGCTATTCATGATATAGTTTGAACATCCCTAATCCAAAAATCTGAAATGCTCCATAATCTGAAACTTTTGTGACCATTGACATGAAAATTCTACATCTAAACTCATGTGATATGCTATAAATAAAATAGTGCCATGCAAAAATATTGTCTAAAATTACCTTCAGGTTACATTTATAAGATGTAAACGTAACTGAATTCTGTGTTTAGAACTGTGTCCCATATTCAAGATACCACATTACAAATATGCAAATATTCCCAATTTAATGAACCCCAAATTAGAGATATTTCTGGTCCTAAGCATTTCTAATACTGGATACTCAACCAGTAAATCTAACTTGCTGAAACCAAAGGCACAGACAGACTTCTGAGGGACAAAATTTATCTGTCTCAAGAACAGTTTGTCTCCTCATGGACTTAGTATAGATACTAAAATTCTGTACTAGGACATGAAAAGGTGTAAAAGACACACCCTGAGTTAACTGCTGCATATAATTATCTCTATAAATAACATTATTACTCATAGATACAATTTCTATATTAATTATTCATATGAGATAAAATCTAAGAGTAAACAGTACTGAATGGTAAAGTCTATAACTGATCCTGAGCAAGCTACAAAAAAGAAACTGCCTAAAACTCATGTTTGAAAGAGAAATTAATAAAAATCAATGCATAATGGGCAATTTGAACATTGCAACTAAGGAAACATCAACAACAGCCAAGTTCATATAGAGTTAACCTGCACAGACCATCAGCCTATACAGAACTACAGAAAAATGCTAAAAATCAATGTGGAATTTAGAATAAAAGAGAACTGAAAAAGAGGCACATCAATATTTTATTCAGATATTTCCAAGAGTCAGTCACTATGTCTAAAGGATACTGGAAATTAGATAACTAAAAGAAGATAGTAAAATTGACTATGGATACAGGAATCCAACGACCTGGACTAAATTCCAGTTCCAATGCTAACTACCTGTGTGACCCTGGTTATGCTGATCCCTGTAAGACTTAAGTTCCTCTTCTGGAAAAGAGGGATAATACATTCTGGTATCCACCCAATAGGATGGTTGTGAGGATTAAATAAGTGAGACATGTAAAGCACTTATTCACAGTGCCAGAAATATTCCATATCAATTATTACTAATAATTCAACCTGTTATTTAGTACCAGCCAATATAATTTGAAATCTACTGTGGGGTACAGAAAATTAACCACTCTTTTTCAAAATTGGCATAAAATATTTAAAACCCACCCAATCACTATCCCTATGATTCTGCTTAACAATCAAATCTGTAATCACTAACCTGAATTCCAGGTCAGTTTTAGAAAGAGAGGGTGGTATTGCGTATTCAGATAGCTAGAAAGGTTTACCTTTTATTATAAAAACTTTTAAAAATGGATTCGGGTGTATAAACTTTTTGTAGGATTCAATGCTCATAGTTAAGTACCTCAGATTTTGAGCAACTCTGAATGCACTGATAGATCAAATTTCTGGATTTGAAAACTTAAAATGAGCTGTATCAATGCTCTCAAGATACTGTCCACCTATAAAGTCTTATCTGAGTTGCAGGATGCCTTTTATATACTGCTGTAGCACAACATACACGTTAAGTCTGCTGAGAAACAATTAAATGGTTTACATTATAACGAAGTAGTACACATCCAAAGAACATGGAATTATCTACCTTTTTGGGGGTATTTTTTATTCATTAAAGAGTGATGAACTATTAAATGCTTATGGAACCAAATTTCCCATGCAATTCACATACACACACACACCACACACATACACACACACACACATACACACACCACACCCTAGACTTGTACTATTATTTATTAGAACATATTTCTTTTGTAGCAACAAAGAAACAACTAGATCCATTAATACAGTCCTTTACAAATTAAGGAACAACCTGCATGTAAAAGAGTCTACCAAAATATAATTACAAGAAGCAAGAGAAAAGATGTTGTGGTAAAAGTTGTGAATCTAGTCAACTTTAAGAACTTACAAAATATAAAAACAATAGAGTTGCCATGGGAATAAAAATGACATTTTGCTTTTATTACCATACATACTATACACATTCTGAAAAACAAATACATTGCAGATAGCATCTGAAAAAAAATTCAATGAAAACTCAGCTCTCAAGATACTGTCCACCTATAAAGTCTTATCTGAGTTGCAGGATGCCTTTTATATACTGCTGTAGCACAACATACACGTTAAGTCTGCTGAGAAACAATTAAATGGTTTACATTATAACGAAGTAGTACACATCCAAAGAACATGGAATTATCTACCTTTTTGGGGGTATTTTTTATTCATTAAAGAGTGATGAACTATTAAATGCTTATGGAACCAAATTTCCCATGCAATTCACATACACACACACACCACACACATACACACACACACACATACACACACCACACCCTAGACTTGTACTATTATTTATTAGAACATATTTCTTTTGTAGCAACAAAGAAACAACTAGATCCATTAATACAGTCCTTTACAAATTAAGGAACAACCTGCATGTAAAAGAGTCTACCAAAATATAATTACAAGAAGCAAGAGAAAAGATGTTGTGGTAAAAGTTGTGAATCTAGTCAACTTTAAGAACTTACAAAATATAAAAACAATAGAGTTGCCATGGGAATAAAAATGACATTTTGCTTTTATTACCATACATACTATACACATTCTGAAAAACAAATACATTGCAGATAGCATCTGAAAAAAAATTCAATGAAAACTCAGGCAGAATGTTTTTTTTTTTTTTAAATTACAGAACATACAGAAAGTTTTTTTCTTTGCAAGGTAGCCTTGACCTATCTTAATCTTAAATATACTCTCTACAGAATTTTGAGAAGGAAAGATTTCATAATAGCTGAAATAATGATTCTAAGAGAACTGAGTTTGTTCTTTTAAAATACATTTTCAATTTACTTCTACCTTTGGTTTCATTTAAAAATATTTCTTTGACTTTGATTTTCTTTAATATCTTCTTTCCCTTGTTTTGACAACCTTTCATTTATCTGAAGATGACCAGTATATTAAAAAACGATATTAGAGAAAAACTATAAGACTTAGATGATGCCAGAACAGTGTCAAGACTGGTAGATGGTAGAAAACTTTTTTTCTTTTTTTGTTTTGTAAGGGGTGTGTATATGTGTGTGTGTGAGTTGTGTGTGGGTGGTGTTTAGATAGGATCTCATTGTGTCACAATTCTCTTGCCTCTGCCTTTAAAGTAGCCAGGACTACTATACACATACATGGCTTTTCAGGGAGGGCCAGGAATTGAACTCAGGCATGCCATGTGCTCTCAGCATGCCAAGCAGCAGAGTTCCAAGCATGTTACTTATGACTGGGCCAAATTTGTGTTTATATATTTATCAGTGAGTTGTTTTTATGTCTTCATGTCTGCTGATAGAGTTGTTATATCATACAAAATTTTAGACAAGGAACACTTCTTTTTTTATTTCTAACAAAGTATTTTTCTCTACTTTTAAAACCCTAAATCTGCTAAGTAACATCCCTTCTCTTAGGGATCCTAGTGGATAAGGCTGAGAAGGCCACAGTTACTCTTCCTTTCCTAGGAGGTAGAGTGTCATATCCATGTAGTAAGTTCTAGGTGTGGTCTTCTGGTTCACATCCCTCCCTGACCACTACATCTCAAGTTAGTCTTTACAGAGACCCATTGCAGAGGATAGGATGATACATTTCCCCAAATTCACCCTGTCTACCGCAAGTACCTGAAAGAAATGATAAAAGTGAAAGAAAGCTACTTTACAGTAATTAACTTATTTCATTAAATTAATATTTATTACCATGGTAATGTAAAAGGATAAAAACAGTTTTAAGATTTCAATTACATGAAATAATTAAACATACTGTGACGGTTTCGAGTCTTTGTTTTACTAGCTGCATCTTTGTTGAAGAATTTTCAGTGTGGACCAATTCATCAATCTGAAAGGAGCCTTGATGGGGCAGTTTAGGACAGGTACATAAAGCATCTTGACTTTGGTGTATTCCAGGTAATGGAAATGTTCCATTATAGCGCTTAAACATTTCAGCCTCCTGCTGGGCTACTGAAAAATAAAAAAAAAAGAATCCATAATTAGTTCAAATTATTCCAGCAAAAGCATAATGAAATAATTATGAAATAGTAGCATTCATCAAATGATTTTCAAATGTAAAACTGCACATTTTAAAAGTGTGCAGTTTACCAAATGACAATTATACCTCCTGAAAAATACATATTAAATACCAGGTAATGGTAACACAACATGACTGCCAAAATGTGGAATTAATACATGATACAAAAATCATAAGGAGTTATACTAATTTCATAGCTAATTTCACAAGTTAGAAAGTGATGCTTTTTGTTGTTACTGCCTGATTAATCAATCCATTGTATCTCAAGATATTCTTTTTCTTAGGGAACAAACTGAATAAGGAAAGCAGAGTGTAATGAGGTATTATTTAAAATATTCAATAACATAATATTATAATTGTATAGTCACAATGGTTTAAATATTCATTTAATAAAAGAGAATCAGTCACTAAAATTAAGTGTAGAAGTATAATTATCACAACACAAAACTATTCATACTATTAATTGGAAGAAAAAAGTTTAAAACCCAATATGGTGAGTATATAAAATGATCGCATTATTCAGTTACCAGTGTAACTGCGACAGTGCCTATGAAAATGCACTCTTTGATTTGTATATGCACACACAACTTCATTTGGGCATTCTAAACAAAGAACAGTTTAACAACAATGGCATTCTCTCCCTGCAGACCTTGATGGTGATGAGTACCAGCAGACATAATGAAGGGAGACCAGTTGACAATCCACATTTCAGTGACACTCATTCCTGACTACCAATTACAATTCTTAAATGGAAGTGTAGCCATTTCTCAGTGGATTTTTGTGGGTTTAACTACTATTTCTTGGTGTAATTTTTTTCAGATTTTTGCCATAGGATGTATGAGCTCAACAGAGATATACAGAGAAAGCAAAAATAAGAAATCATACCACAGTCTCTTCTTCTCCATTCTCATCTTGGGATTTGGGGCTCGCATACATGCTCATGTACCTGGTGTGATTTTCTTTATTTCTTTGTTTCTCTTTTTTTCTTTCTTTCTTTCTTTCTTTCTTTCTTTCTTTCTTTCTTTCTTTCTTTCTTTCTTTCTTTCCTTTCTTTCTTTCTTTCTTTCTTTCTTTCTTTCTTTCTTTCTTTCTTTCTTTCTTTCTTTCCTTCCTTCCTTCCTTCCTTCCTTCCTTCCTTCCTTCTTTTTTTCTTTCTTTCTCTCTCTCTCTCTCTCTTTCTTTCTCTCTTTCTTTCTTTCTTTCTTTAAAGAGAGTTTTGCTATAGGGTGTGTGCACTTGCCAGAAAGAAGACAAGGAAAGAGAGAAGCCACCCTCAAGGGGATATGGCCATACTGCAATCCCTTCTTCTCCATTATCCTCTCAGGATTTTGGCACGCATGCACACGAGCCTGGCAGGAGTTTTAAGCCGCTAGGTCTGGGACTTGAACTGCAGTTGACTATGTGGGAGTCTAGCAACATAACAATTATGCTATCTGCTGGTCCCATGGTGTGATTTTCAAGCCACCAGGTCGAGGACTTGAACCACAGTTTGCCATGTGGGGGATCCAACACTGCAATTATGCCACCTGCTGGCCTCTGTATTTTTTACTTTTTTCCAGAACGATCAAACATTTATTTTACCTTCAATATCTGAAAATTGCTTAAAAAACAGAAATGTTAAAGCTGTAAAAGAAAATAGAAGTTCTCTAGGGATTGAAGTTTGGTAGGTTTAACATTAGTATTAGATGGGTTTCAGGGATGAATCAATCAACAAATGCATATCATGTTCCTTTATCTTTGCTTTATTTGTTTTTTAAAGTTGTCCTTTCAACACTTACTTACTTTCTGCTGCTGTAAGTGGAAAGTAAAACAGGATTTAACTATTAAATGGCATTTTCTAACTCCTTGTTTTCTCTCCGGGTTTTTTTTCACTTTGACCCCTGAGCGAGTGAGCAGGCAAAGAAATGGCCCAGGAGATAATACACTGGTATAAGCAATAGTTACACAAGTTAGTAGAATTTTATTATTTTTTCAACTTTTTTGTTTTTTTGTCAAACAATATTGTCTAAGTATTATGATATGGTAAACATGTATTGGTTTTATTTCTTAAAAATATTTTTAATTGGTACAAAATAATAAAAGTCATTGCCTAACTATCTGTGTCTTCATTTTTCTAGGTATTAAAATGCCTTTCAGAATGGATTAAATATGACCTGAATGGATGCAGGTAAAACATAAAGCCCAATCAACTCTGAACACTTGTTTTTGTCTAAAGGGGATTTTATTAAAGCCAAAAAAAAAAAAAAAAAAGAAGAGACTTCTGACTGGATATCAAGGCATCAAATTAACACCCTACTTTATCTTTAACATCTCTAGTTCTGTGAAGAGAGCCATTAAAAAAAAATCTATAGAAAAAATCTCTAAGACTTATTTTCTCAGTTACTAGAAAAAGAAGCTACTTATAAGTTCTTGTGCTCTTCCCTCTCCCTACTTCACAAATATGTATATTAATCTATTTGTATACGATTATAGAGATTATTTTATTGTAAAATAGGTTATAAGAGATGACTTTCAATATTCCTTAAAGTGCCATACTTTTTTTTACTAAAGAATTATTTATTCAATTTTATTTATTCATTCATTTATTTTAATTTGACCAGAGAGAGATAGACAGAGAGAGAGAGAGAGA
>NW_006159583.1:8642556-8646475 GCF_000334495.1 Tupaia belangeri chinensis
CAAAAAAAAAAAAAAAAAGAAGAGACTTCTGACTGGATATCAAGGCATCAAATTAACACCCTACTTTATC
The DNA here is from genome assembly GCF_000334495.1 of Tupaia belangeri chinensis. NCBI lineage: Eukaryota > Metazoa > Chordata > Mammalia > Scandentia > Tupaiidae > Tupaia > Tupaia belangeri. Next base: position 8,642,627 of record NW_006159583.1, read on the forward strand.
TTTAACATCTCTAGTTCTGTGAAGAGAGCCATTAAAAAAAAATCTATAGAAAAAATCTCTAAGACTTATTTTCTCAGTTACTAGAAAAAGAAGCTACTTATAAGTTCTTGTGCTCTTCCCTCTCCCTACTTCACAAATATGTATATTAATCTATTTGTATACGATTATAGAGATTATTTTATTGTAAAATAGGTTATAAGAGATGACTTTCAATATTCCTTAAAGTGCCATACTTTTTTTACTAAAGAATTATTTATTCAATTTTATTTATTCATTCATTTATTTTAATTTGACCAGAGAGAGATAGACAGAGAGAGAGAGAGAGAGAAGAGAGAAAGTGGGAAAGCAAGTCGCCAGATCCGGGACTCGAACCGCAGTCGGCCATATGGGAGTGTCCAGCGCCTTTACCAACACGCCACCTGCTGGTCCCCGAAGTGCCATACTTTTAATAATTCTGAAGTTTCTAAAATAGTTTTACAAAGGACATGATTAGAATTTAATGTTGCAATTAAATAACTACTGTACTTCTCCCTTTCATCATTTTCTTTTCTTTGTGCTAATTTAACTTCCCATGTTTAGAGCTTGGGTCTGAAATAAGAAAAAAAAAAGCAAAAAACTTAACTCTGATCTAACCTGCTAAGTTTAAACATCACAATTTTAACAGTCTCATCCCCATCTTTTCATCACATTTTGAGGAGCTGTCACGTACTATGAACTAGAGAAGGCTCTGGGATACAAAGACACTGGCTCCTTGTGGAGTCTCCACCTCCGAAAGATGAACAAATTACTGTAAGGTGCTAAATGGTGCAGCAAAGCAATGGATGAGGTGTAGAGAGCATAGAGGTGGCAAGTACATTTGTTCAAAGGAATGTTATGGCCAGCAAAATGCTTCTTTATTCACCTCCAAGATGCTCTTTATTGAGATTCTAAAGTTTGTGCAATAAAAATTCTTAAAATGTTTTTATGACTGATACTTTTTTGATTTATAAAATAAGCTCAATGTTTTTATGTCGTCTGGTCTTAAACAATTATTTAAAAAAGTGGTTTTCTCAGGAGATTTTTATCTTTATGGGAGGAAGAATGGAGGAAATAAGATATTTTAATCCACTGTCCTTCTTCGCATTTGAAGCAGATACAAGGTTTTTTATTATTAAAATTTATGTACATCTACATCATTGACTTTATAATAAAGTGCAACTAAAATCACAACATCCTCCTTCTCTTTCCTCAACATGCTACATACAGAAAATATTTAAGGGCTTATATTTTTTATTATATTCTACCGGGCCTGACATGTTCCTGCTTAAGCTGATCTTAAAATACTATGTGGAAGAGTCTAAGAAGTCCTACTGTGTAATACTTCAATTCTGGAAGCCTGGATGTGACTAAGTAAGGGCTTCTTAGCAGTTGGGATGTTTTATTGACATATTTTACATGTCTTGTAAAACTTAAAAGTGCTACTAACAAAACTATTCAAATAGCTACATCAGAACATACAGCAGGTTCAAGTCTCAAAGCCAAATAAATGAGAGAGCATCCACAATCATTCAGTAAATCCACTACCTGTACATCAAAATATAATAAACTATCTGTAAATCCTCTTCAGTATATGCTATTCTCTCATTGGTTTCCTATTTCACTATCAATCATCACACGTACTACTGTTCAACTGAAAATGTGTGATACATACATTGCTACAGAAAATAGCTAGGATTTCCTTTCTGCTCCTTGGTTCATGAACTCTAACATCTATGCTTCGTGCCTCACTTTACAGTTTCATTTTATCTTCTGATAAAACATTAAGATAAAGCAAAGTATTATTTCAATTTATACATGAAAAAACAAAGATGAAGAAAAGTTAAATGATTTGGCTTCTTGTTTAAGTTACTTTATGATACAAGAAATACTAAATAAATACTAAATAAGTAGCTGAAACAGAAAACTTAATGCATTAAATATGGGCTTTAGGGTCAGACAGCCTGGAATCAAATGGTGGCCTTACCACCAACTATATGATTTTATGCAAATTATTTAAATTATTTTCTATATGCCTCAGTTTCATCACTGGAAAAATGAGGATAAAGGTTTGGAAGGACTGTACGAGATAATATATGTAAAATAATCAAACGAGTGGTGGACACATAGTAAGTACTTGATAAATGTAAGCTGCCACTACCACTAACATTACTAGCCTCAAATTTACTAATAATGCCTTTCATTGTATATTTTTATAAAATTTAAGTGAAAAATGCTGTTCTGTTGGATTTATAATTCTTGAACACTTATTATAGGCTCAGGACTATGTTAGACATGGTACATGAGTCAGTTAAAAAACAAAATTTTAGGGGCAGCTTAGGGGACCAGATTCCTCATTGTTGATCACAGTCCAAATTTTGGCACCAATGGCCTGAAAAACATGCTGAGAGCACATATATATGCACTTACTATGTGTCCACCACTCTTTTGATTATTTTACATATATTATCTCATACAGTCCTTCTAAACCTTTTTGAGGTAGGTAACATTATTATCTTCATTTTTCCAGTGATGAAACTGAGGCATACAGAAAATTAAATAATTGAAATCACACAGTTGGTGGTAAAGCCATCATTTGACCTCAAAATTCTGACAGGATGCAGGAATGGAAGAAAAGAGACTGTGCCACATTCATTCTCCATTTTGGTGGTGGTAGGGGGTACTCGCTCCCTTTCTCTTTCTTTCTCTCTCTCTCTGCTTAAAAAAATAAATTCCACGAGTAGAAACCTATAAAATTCAGGTACATATTGCTTTAAACTCTGGTAAAGCCTATCACAGTATGATAAATTAGGCTATCAACAATAACAATGTAGGTGAGCATTAATGAATATGAAGTCTATTAATAAAATCATGTCTGATAGAATAGCTTTTTGGGGGACCAGCAAATGGTGTGATGGTTACATCAATGAACTCCCATGTGGTCAACCGTAGTTTCAGTCCTGGACCTGGCAGCTTAAAACTCACGCCAGGCACATTTGCGTGCATGCCCAAAATCCTGAGAGGAGAATGGAAGAGAAGAGACTGCAGCATGGTCATCCCTCCTGGAGGATTTCTCACTTTCTGCCTCTGTCTCTCTGGCGAGCACACGTGGCCTGTAGCAAAAATCTCTCTTCAAAACAAACAAGAAAAAGAATTGCTTTTTGCCTTTTGGTTTAACTAAAACTCTACCACAGGTTTAATTAGCTACTAAAGGAAGCAGAAAGGGTTGGAAACAAACATAGTAATCTTAGCCAGATTTCTGGGTTTCAAAGCCCAGTTCAACTTGACACATAATAGGTGCTCAATAAATAATTCGTCTTCCTAAAATACTGCGAAAAGTACATCAGAGTTAACATTGGTTCAGAGAAGACACTGCCATCTAGTGAAAAACCAGGCTCATTACCTGGGATTATCAAATAATTCTGAGACTCTTTCCAAATTAAAACTTAAACCTATTCAAAGTAAAATACCATATGCTCATCCATTATGTGTTAGAATTCACACTTCATAGAGAAGCAGAGAGAAAATGGTAATGTGGGAGAAAAACGTTTGATGATTAGCCATTCAAAACTTGATATTTCAGGGAATCAGCAGTTAGAGTAATGGCTATGTTGCTGGACTCCCAAGTAGTCAACCGTGGTTCGCGGCCCAGACCCGGTAGCTTAAAACTCACGCCAGGTGCGTGTGTGTGCGTGCCCAAGATCCCAAGAGGAGAATGGAGGAGATGGGATTGTGGCGTGACCATCCTCCCTGGGGGGTGATTTCTAGCTTTCTGTCTCTATGTCTCTCTCTGTCTGTCTGGCGAGCGCACGCACCCTATAGCAAAAGCCTCTC
>NW_006159583.1:8646706-8724488 GCF_000334495.1 Tupaia belangeri chinensis
AAAAAAAAAAAAAAGACCAATTAGTAAAACTTGATATTTCAGAAAACCTGCAGGTTGGTGTAGGACAATTAAGTTAAAAGGCAGTTCGGTATAGTTACTAAGAACATGAACTCTAAGACCAGACTATATTGATTTAAGCCCTAGCTCTTGTAAAATGAGGATAAGAATATGTCAGAAGATTATTGTAAACAGTTCAAATATATGTAAAATGCTTAAAACATACATACCAAGGACATAGAAAGGGCCATGCAAATATTAGCTATAATTATTACATGTAGAATGGCATAGTATAAACTGAGGTAGACAAACATTAATAACAAAACATTAATTGCTAGACTCTAGCTTCATAAATTTAAGTCAGTAGAAGCCGTTTCTCTGATTAGTACTTTGTTATTATGGGAATCCTAAGAGTACATTATCTGTGGTACTCTGTGACTAAAATTTGTATTACTAGATGATTAACCCTTTCAACATCAGGCAAATAAAACTGCCTTCTGAAAGTAAAAATCATATTTCTTACCAAAAAAAGCAAAAAGTCAGTAGAATGAAAGACCCAAAAGACCACAACATGATCATATGCTTAACAGGGAAAGATGCTTGCTGACTCTTCACAGATTTTGCTAGAACTGAAAGATGAATGATACATTTAGCTACCATTGTGGTCTCATTCGCAGCCCATTCAACTTATAAAAAACATGAGCGTGCTCCATTTTCTTTGAAAATTATCAGATGTGCTGATAAATACTATTTAAAAATCACTTAGCCATTTCATATATTTTGAATTTTATAGCATTAAAAATTTATATAAAGGCACATGGAGATTCAATTTTCAGACAAGAAAATTTGGACAAAAACTTCTATATTAAAAATAGAACACAAGGCAAACTATATTAGGTCAATAATAAATACTATAGTTTTCAATGAAAAATCTAAGTACTATTTAATTTTATTATTCAGGTCTGTATTTAATAAGTAAAATATTTAGGAGTCTAAAAAAATTTTCCATTTTCTTATACAGCTATGCCATTCACAAGAACTGTGCTAAATCCTAAATGGCTTGAGATTACTAAATTTCTTCCTAAACTTCCTCTTTTTAAAATAGGCAACAAAGAGTTGGGAAAATGTCTCAAAAATTTTGAGTTTTAATTGATTTGTAAATGTGTATTAGTGTATCATTATGTTCTAAATACACTGCACAAATAATTTAAATTTCATGTGTGTATTATTTGAATATTTTAATTTCTAACATATTCATGGAAATCTTGGTTCTTTCATATTAAGATAGTGTAGCTAGAATATTACGCTCTTTGTTTTTTTGTTTTTTTTTTTTTTAGAGAGAGAATTTTGCTATAGAGCATGTGCCCTCCTCAGAGAGAAAGACAGACAGAAAGTGAGAAATCCACCCCTCCTCCCTCCAGGGGGATGGCCATGTCACAATCCCTTTTCCTCCATAGCTCTCTCAAGATTCTGGGCACACATACACATGTGCCAAGCATGTATTTCAGGCTTCCAGGTCTGAGACTCAAACTGTGGTCGGCCATGTGGGTATACAGCAACAAACATATCCATTATGCCATGTGCTAGTCCCAAAAACTTTATGCATTTATTTTCTAAAATAACTGAACTAGAAAGGTAGGCACTTTAATAAATAAAAGGAAAAGTCTGACTAACAGAATTAAAGAAAGGAGGGAAGAGCCTTTTTCAATTCTATTCCACATATGAATGCTGATCAGCACACTAACACATAAATTCCAATAAAGTCAAGTGTACAGTAGTTGGAAGAGTATGATAACAATTCACTTAATCTGTTGCTTATTTTAATATAGCACCTATTAATTTTAAAAGTACTTTCACAATCACTATTTCACAGCATCCTCACAAATAATCCTCTTAGGAAGGACAGTACTAGTGGTACATTTAATAGATAAGAAAGGGGAGCTTTAAGAAAGAAAGAAGTATGTACAAGGTCAGTAAAGTAATAGAACACAGCAAAAAAACCATGTCTTTATACTCCTAAAATACTTAGCTCTAGTACAGTTCTAGTATAGGCTTCTTAGACAAAATGCCTATTGTCTAAAAACTAAATCTGCAAACCTACTATCTTGGTCTAATCTGTTAATGAAATGATGAAGTTCTCTGTCAATGACAAAAAATAAACTTCTTGAAGATAAAAAGGTAGAGTGGAACTTTAACTCGCATTTGTAGTAAAACTTTCAAAAGCCTAAAAATAAATTAGAAATTCAATGAATACTGTTGTGAAACCACTTTAGAGTCTGAGGAAATAGCTGTGCTGCTTATTTCCTGTATAACAGTTCCAATTACGAAGTATTTAGGTATAATCCTCTTTGTTTATGTGAGGATGTAGAGTGAGTATTGAGATAGAATTGTTTCAGGACACATTTTAGAACTAGATTCTAGATTTAGACATTGGATGATTTGAGAAGTCTATCTGCCATTCCCTATAATCAGTGTTTATTTTTGCTCATAAGCACATGTAATATCAAATGGTATTGTGCTGCTTGACAATTCTAAAATTGGTAATAGTTTTCTATAAATTTGAGTATATGTTTCAGAAATTGTTTCTTTTCTGTAAAGTTCCTCAGAATAAGATACATTTTAAGCATTATTTTTAATATCGTTCAGCTGAAAAATGCAAAATATAATCCATGCTAGGATCAAGAACTTCAGGTTTATAACCTAAGTGTCTAATAACTTAGCACTTAAACAGCTCGATTTATATTAACTTTGTAAACTTAACAATTACTTAAAACACTTTGTTTAGTTCTACATTAATGTCACCTATAAACATATTTGTGTATTTATACATTTATGATATTTGTGCAACCATACATGCATATAAGACATCCTAACTATTAAAAACAGCATTGACACATAACATTGTGAACAAATCAAAGAAACTAATAAAGACCTTTGCTTTTTGTACAAGAATTACTATATATAGAAAATGGAACTATAATTTTGAGAAAGATGGCACTATTATCTTAATGTAGAAAAATAAAATTCCAATTTTAGAATAGAAATTAAAGAAATACATAAAAAACAGCATAGATCCAAACAATTCTTAGAGTGCCAAAATATTCCTGAAAACTGTATCTACTGTTTATTTCCTTATTGTTCTCAGAATGGTAGGTTAGCGTAATTTTGGACCTGAAAAGATTTCTAACTACAGGTCATGTTTTTATTGACATTTAATTTTTGCCCCATTATGCTAAGAAACTCTCAAAACTACATCTTACTAAAACTCATGCTTCAGTAAAGATAAAAACATGGAAATTAGTTCAATATTCAACTGCAAACATTAAAAGTCCACATTTCTTAAGTGACATCTACCTTTTAAATTTAGTTAACATGTTATCAAATAATTTTTAGGTGAATTTTATGTACTTAAGTTAATTTACAAAAAAAGTGATGCCTTCCTGTAATTCCAATAGTTGGACACAACCATTATGTATATATACTAATCATGCTTACAGAAAAATAAAATGTTATAATACGAATACAATCTATTTAATCTTTTTGGCTCTTTCAGTTTAGCAAGAGAGCGCTGTTAATACAAAGATACAAAAGACAGCAGATCTGACAGAACTCATGATTCCTGGTTCAATCTAAATGTACAGGTTACTCTAATTACTCTTTACTTATCAAGCAACAGACTTACCATGGAAATCATAAATATAGAGAAGAATTGGTTCATTCTGCCCAAATGCACAAAATGCAACCAAATTTTCAAATGGATGATAAGAAACATCTCGAATGGGTGATTTGAATGGTAGGTCAGAATACATCGCTACTTGTTCTCCTAAAAATGAGATAAGATCATCAGTATTGTATCATCTCTCATTAAAGATTATGGGATAACTTATTAGAAACTATTTATAGTAATTAATGATAAAGCTCATATTATTTACATAAAAAGCTCAAATACTTATAAATATTTGAGTATCACTGTATTGAATAATAATTTTTACTTTTAGAGAGAGAATTTTGCTATAGGGCATGTGTGCTTGCTAAAGAGACAGAGAAAGACAGACAGAAAATAAGAAATCACCCCCCAGGATGGTGGTCATGCTGCAATCCCTTTTCCATTCTCCTCTTGGGATTTTGGGCACACAGACACACACAACCAGTTTAAGTTTTAAGCCAGAGTCCAGGACTTGAACTGCTATCGCCTACATGGGAGTCCAGCAATGTAACCATTAGGCCATCTATTTGTCCCTAAATACGTCTTTATTTTGCATTCTGTTGGCCTCCTTTCTCTAAATCTTAATCTTTTCACTGAGGTTTTCAGGGCACAAAATAAAAACAGTGATTAGAAGGAAGGAGATAGGTATAAGAACATATAAGAGCTGAGCAACTCCAACTAACAGGGAATTCTGGGCAGAACTAGATGGAGGTGTGGTGGATTCTAGGACTGTAACATGTTAAAAATTCTAGCTGGGAGAGGTTTAGTGAGGGTTTAATTGTTCTTTTCTTGTTTTTTTTTTTTTTTTTTTTTCTCCTTCTATAGGTTGTTCGAGGTACCATCTGCTTTATGACTAAAAGACATTTAAAGCAGAGGTCTGTGGAACTTGCAAGTCAAAAAGCCAAATACTAGCTCCACTTATTGAAGGGGAAAAACTACTTAATTGCTCTTTTAATGCTAAAGTATCAAAACAGAGTACAAAAAAAAAAAAAAAAAAGAAAAGAAAAAACTCTAATTGAGCTGACTAGTCAAAATGCCTCTAGGAAAAACAAAATAAGCAAGGTGAAATAAAATTTCATTAAAAAAATTTAAAGTAAATTTTATAACATTCTCTCAATTTCCTATTAACATAAAAGTTCATGTAGTTTAATTTTTCTTTTGAAAATCAAAGGTGAAGCACAAATGAACTGCCCAATATAATAATTTTATTGTTGAAAAAGTGAAATTTTTGTAATAATTTTCTTTTTAAAAAATCTTTGCCATTGGGCATGTGTGGTCACCAGAGAGAGACAGAGGCAGAAGGAAAGTGAAAAATCACTTCCTAGGGAGGATGGTTTTGTTGGGATCCCTTCTCCTTCATTCTCTTTTTGGGATTTTGGGCATGCATGTCCATATTCCTGGTGTGTTTTTGAAGCTGCTGGGTCCAGGACTTGAAAACTGAGTAGGCCATGTGGGATACAGTGCCTTAACCACCATGCCACCCGCTGGCCCTATAATCCTATTTTGTTAATTGTCAAAAAGGCAGATACACTTGCCAGTCATGGAGAAGGAGGAAGAAAGCATCATTACCTACTAAGGTGCTGTCACTGCAATCCCTGTTCTCTAGTTTCCCAACCTGTTGAGGTTCTGGGCATGCACACAGATGTGCCCAATATGTTTTTAAAGCCACCTTCACTGGGATTCAAACCTCAGTTGGCTCACTTAGCCACTAGGCTATTGACCTGGCCCTGTGATAATGTGTTTAATTTAAAAAGTGAATAACAGTAATTCATGTACATTTGTATTTAATCACCCAAACCTTTCACAAGGCCAGTGAGCAGCATGGTAAAGACGGCTAGATCCCACATGGCCAACTGCGCAGTTCAAGTCTTGGACATGGTGGTCTGGAAAGTGTGCCAGGTGTGTGTCAGCATGCATGCTCAAAATGCCAAGAGGAAAATGGAGGAGATGGTATTGGAGCAAGGCCATCCCTCCTGAGGAGTGCTTTCTCACTTTCTCCCTTTCTCTCTGCAGCAAACACATGTAGCAAATTAAAAACTAATAACGTTTACATATATATATATATATATTTTACTAATGAAGATATACTGTGTGTGTTCAACTATTTGTCTGTGTAGTTATATTTCTAAATTCAGCTTAGAACATTTTGTGTCTTGTATTATGTCTCTAAAATCAGCAGTATCTCATTACAGACAAAAAGAAAAAGCCTTGACCTGGAATGCAAAATTCTAATTTCAAAAAGATATTACAACAATAAAAAACAGAATTTAATGTAATTAGAAACTGCAGTTGAGTTTCATTAAAGGTTTTCTAATCTTAAAAAACCACTGAAAGTCTGAAATAAAAATTTCCTTGAAAGTTATTATCATAAAAATGGTATTTTGGGGGGCCAGCCAGGCAGTGGTGTGGTTAAGGTGACTGGATCCCACATGGCCAAAGGTGACTAGATCCCACATGGCCAACTGCACAGTTTGAGTTACAGACCTGGAGGCCTGAAAAACATGCCACATTCATGTGCATGTATGTCCGAGATGCTAGATGAGAATGGAGGAAATGGGATATCAGCCTGGTCACCCTCCCTGGGGGCTGCTTTCTCACATTCTCTCCCTCTCTCTCTGTTTCTCTTCAGCTAGTTCATACACCCTATAGCAAATAGTAATAAAAAAGATATTTTTCTCAATTTTTCAAGCCCTCTCCCTGAAGATTTTTGAAGATTACTAAATATTTACCTGTTTCTGGGTTCCAAACATATACTATACCATCCTCACTTCCAGCAAAGAGAAAAGTCCCACATGGTGTCAACGTACTGTGAATCTTCTCCCGGTAATTTGCCGCACCTACAAATTTCCTTGCCACTAATCTATAAACAAAAAAGATTTTACAAATGAACCTGTCTTAATTATTTAAAATGCAGAGAGTAGAAAAACTTTTAAATACTTGATATACATTCAATAAACTTTTGAGAAATCTGTCAAATGGGAGACAGTCTTTGGTGAATGCAGAATAAAGAAGACCTAGTCTCAGAGCCCAGGGAGCTTACAACTTAGCAGGAGAGAAAAGAAATATATCAATGTAAAATCGAAGATATACAGGGAAATTACCACAAAACAAAAAAACACACTTTGTAGATTTGGATAAGACAGATTAATTCTATACATGGAGAGAGATTACTTTATGCATGCAGCATTTGAGTTCTTTGCTAAAATATACAGAGATATTTTATGTTTTTATAGTTTCTTCCACCTGATGAAATTTTTAAATCACACAAGAAATACTTGGCCCCTACACAAATAAACACATATTTTAAAATTTTCTATTAAATAAAATATACAACCTTTCAGACTTTTTAGTTATGAATAACAGCTAACTCTGTTTCAGTGGTTACTATGTGTTGGGTAGGTACTTTTATCATTCCTGATTTACAGAGTCTATTAAATATACTGTGCTATAACCTGCTTTTTTTCACTTAACAAGCAGTCATAAATAAGACTTTCATGTTAGAAAAATAGATTACATATTATCATTTAATAGATATATATTTCATCATTGTTGAAATATATTTAAGGAAATTTTCTATTGCTGGATAACATTTAGAATGTTCCCAGTTTTTTCTACTAAGAACCTGATTTTTATGAATGATCTTTGGTGTGTGTTTGTGTGTGCCACTGTTTTAGTATTTTCTTGACATAAATTCCTAGACAATGAATTACTGTATCAAAAATTTCTAGAGTCCTTGCTACATGTTTTACTGTTTTAAGTGATTAAACAGTATGCATTAACTAGTTTATTCCCCCACCAATCTCTTATGAGTATTATATATTATTTCTCCAATATGAGAGATGAAAAATGAGCATAGAGAGGCTAATGAATCATTAAGGGGTGAAAAAGGTAGTATCTGACTAGGAGTAATATATCTCTAGAGCTCAAGCATGGTCTTTAGCTATATACTATACTACTTAAAAGGGAATAACAAAACTCCTTAGTCTAGTTTTCTAATCTGGTTCTAATTCTTATTACTTGCTTTTTTCCATTTTTCATTTTTTGAAACTGGCAGAGGGTACTTGCATTCATCAAAAAGAGATAGGCAGAAAGCAACCTCACACACAATGGGATGTGCTCATACTACAATCCCTTCTCCTCCATTTCTCCATCCTCTGTGATCTTGGGTATATGTGCCCAGCATGTTTCTCAAGCCTCTGGGACCAGGACTTGACATGCAGTCAGCCATGTGGGATCCAGCTTCCTTAACTAATAGGCCATGAAGCTGCCCCCTAATCTCAATTTCTGAAAGTTCTCTCTATATTGTCCTTAAAACAAACAGAAAACTTATGCTCATAAAGATTTATTCACTCTGCCTTGAACACTTAAACTCACTTGTAAACTTCATTTTATGTTTTCCATAATAAAGAAACACTTCTATCTTTCTGAATTCAATCCACCCTTCAAGACAGAGATAAAGTGCTAACTTCTCAAAAGATCCTTTAACAAAAGACTATATTATATATATATATATATGTGGGTTCTTCAAAAATTTTAAGGAAAAACAATGCACACTATAAAAAAATGTACCAGTTAAAAAAAATTTTTTTACCAAAATAAGCAAACACTTTAATTACATCTTTTCATGAACTGTTTGTAGTAACATAGTTATCAGCATTATTGCTACCATGAAAAGTAAGATGTTATTATTATCTCTATCTACTCATTAAAGATACATATTATATTGAGTACTGACTACTATGTATGGAAGAAAGAATAAACAGATTCCAGTTCTAGAAGATCTCATGTTTTAATGTTATTAAATTTTTTTGTATTATTTTGGATGTGTACAACTAGATGAGCACTAATTCTGCTTATCATTCTCCTACATCATCAATGCCATTGTCTTGAACTACTTTTTATAAATATTGAAAGACTTAATGGGTAGCCCTAAAACCATACTTGCAGAACTTAAAATAGAAATGATCATATTTGCCTTTCTAAATGCAATAAGGAAATCTAATAAAATAGCTTTTTCTCAGTTGTTTGACAAGAACTCTAACTGAAAAACAAAAGCACAACAGAAGTCTGTGCTGATTTCCCCAGAACTCTGCTTCTGCTGTTTATCATAAGTACATTTCGTTCACTTGTCTTCATTTAGAAATAAAGCAAAGAAAAAAAGCAAGGATGTACTAATTAAAAGCACTTTCATTCAGTTATGACATTATATCATAATACAATGCTATACCAATATCATAGATATAAAAGATTTGTTTAGTGTTGAAGGTCAAAGTTTGCTTTAAAATGTGAAAATAAAAAACAACTGTCTACATCTTAGCCTCAGAACTATCAGATTTGGTGCCAGATAATTCTTTGATTTGGGAGGCTGCCTTATAAGTCATAGGATGCTTAGCAGTACCTCTGCTGTCTACTCATTAGATATTAGAAGACAAATTACAAAATGTTGCCGGATGCATCAGATGCTCCCTCAGAAGTCAGTTAAAAACCACTCCTACAAGGGCCAGCAGGTAGCGTGGTGGTTTAAGGTGCTGGACTCTCTCACGGCCAACCATGGTTTAAATCCTGTACCTGGTGGCTTGCTTTCTCATTTGGGACCAGCAGCTGGCATAATGGCTATGTCGCTGGACTCCCATGTAGTCAACTGTGGTTCAAGTCCCGGACCTGGTGGCTTAAACTCACACCAGGTATGTGTGTGTGCATGCCCAAGATCCTGAGAAGAGAATGGAGAAGGGATTGTGGCATGGCCATCTCCCTTAGGGGGTGATTTCTCGCTTTCTGTCTCTCTTTCTGGTGAGTGCATGTGCCCTATAGCAAAAACCTCTTTAAAAATAACAAAAACAAAAACAAAAAAACAAAAAAAACCAGAAACACTGCTACAGTTTATAAATATAAATTAATTCATTACTTGTTCTATGGGTAGTTATTCTGTTAGTAATGAAATATACTTACATTCGGAGATCCATAATTCTCAAAGTACTGTCTTTGGTATGGATTAACAAACGTTTTCCATTGGGATGAACCTCCAAATAACTAATTGGAATCCCCTTAAACTCGGTTTCTTTAATTTCCTAAAATGTTGTTAAAAAAGATAAAAAAGATAATCTACAACCGAAGATTCTGTTGAACATTAAACCCTTTTCTAAGAATACAAAATTAAATTTAGAATGTCATTTTCAATTTGCTATATAAAGCACTTTAAAATTGTTAGCAAAAAAAATTCCCAGTAATGTCAATTTAGGATAGAAAATTATGTAATGCTCTATTTAATTAGTATGTGTTTTTGCAGTATATTCACCTTCCCCAAATTTAGTCATTTTCAAGCAAGAAGTTCCAATAAACATCTTTTTTTAAAGAATTATTTTATTTTGTTTACTCATTCATTTATTTTAATTTGACCAGAGACAGACACAAACACAAAAAGAGAGAGAGAAAGAGAGAGAGAGAGGGAACATGAGAAAGCAAGTCACCATGTCCAGGACTCGAACTGTGGTCGGCCATATGGGAGTGTCCAGCACCTTAACCACCATGCCACCTGCTGGTCCCCAATAAACATATCTTTTAACCTTGCATTTTCTATTTAACATCATTAAGAAAGAACCCGATGTTTTATAATTTCAAAATTAAGTGTGAAATTAACTTTCAAGTTCTACTACAGTTTCAACTTCTTTCTTCATACACTCCCATTTGTCTTTAAAAAGGGTATCTAATTGACATCTTTTTCTGAAATCATTTCATTTACATTGTAATTTTAAAAAAGGTTTTAAGGACTTTTTTGATAGCTATTTCAGACAACTAAAAGACATACCCAGCTAATCATGTCTAGAAAGAAATAAACACCAAAGGAGAACCTGCCTAAACAAACTTTGTATCAGGAGAATTACCAAAGGTACTTGTTGGAATTACCAGCAGAAATAAAAAAACTGCACATGCAAACTTGCTAAGGCTCAAATCTAAAGAATCAAAGGAAAGTCTGCTTTAATCTGCAGGCCGATTCTGCATTAGCCACCCTCGCCTCCCAAGAACTCCTTGTTTTCTGTTTTCACCTAGAGGAGCTCCTCTTCAGAAGAGGGCAGGCACCAGCAACAGTGGTGTCGCAATCCCAACCTTGGCAGCTGAGCCCCCTGCTATTTGACACTAAGACCTGCTGTCAGTTATTTTTTTTTCAAAAGTTACAGAAAAAAGTGAAACACTGATACTACAGAAGGGGATTTCAGTGAGTGGAACTACATTTGGGGGATGGCAGAAGCACTGTAGGAGGTTTAAGCAACTAAAACAGAGGCACATGTGCAAAACAAAAACAAAAGTGTATAACAAGTTAAGTGTTAGGTATAAATTTGAGAAAGTTGCTGGTAGATTTAGTGTCTATTGTATCTTATAATTTCCTCCACATTAGTCCTTATGATATTCATGCTCAAACACAAAATACCTTTGTTTTAAAGCCAGCATCCTGGCCCAAGGACTGTATGCAACAGCACACGGACACTTTATTCTAAGGAACAGATGACTATAACCTACTGCAGAATTTGTCACACTGCTGGCTGAACAGAACTGAGTATGAATTCATAGTCTCTAGTTTGCCATATGGCATTCAGCTGCTAAAAAGACATTCTAGCTCGTTTCTTAGCTTATTTTTGACAATCTCGAGTAATGACTAGACTATAGATCTGTAAGAACATTATCTCCCAGTTACTATACTAATTTTAAAAATAAGTGGTTTTTGAAACAAATAATAAATTCAGCATCATAGACTCAAAGGACTATAAATGGAACTTTTGGAGCCTTGCCAATCTCTCAGGTACATAGGTAATCAGAAAGGTCTTTTCAAAGTGTGTGAAATTAGGTTACATTATGAATCCCAAGACATCATTCATTAATCTAAAAGACTAGATGAGGGGGCTGGCAGGTGGCGTGGTGGTTAAAGGCACTGGACTCCCACCTGGTCATAGTTCAAGTCCTGGACCTGGCAGCTTGCTTTCTCATTTTCTCTCTCTCACTCGCTCTGTTCTTCTCTGGTCAAATTAAAAAAAAATAAGTAAGTAAATAATACAATAAAGTTAAATAAAACAAAAAAGACTAGATGAGAACAATCAAAGAGAGCAGATTGTTTTCTAAACATCTTATAGATTTAATAGACTTAACTAAAGCTTAAATTCTTTTTCACTCAGATAATATTTTTCAAAGCAGAACAACTACTGACATATTTAATATGAAAAATTGAAGAACAAAGGTATAATATGTTAGGCAGATAGATCAATTTATAAACAAAATTGAATTTAATAATTCATTTAAAGTTTAAAATAAAAAACATACAACAAAGCTTCTCAATAAATATGCTAGCCACTTTAAAAATACTCTAGCCCCAAAATAAAAGAGCTTATTCATTTCTTTCTGCCTACTTAGCAATTTTAAATTGAACAATTATTATGATGTGAAAGACTCCCACAATAATTACGTAATTCTGAAAGACACCATAGCTCATAAAATGCAGGGCCCAGTTTTCTTACTAAGGCAAGAAAAAAAGAATACAAATAACACAAAATATGTTACTACTTATACTTGATAATATAATGTATGTTTCTCTTCAGCATAAATTTCAGCTAATGGATCACTGAATGCTATAGTGCAAACTGGGGCTCAAGAAAAGTGAAAGTGAAACCTGAAAAAAAAAAAAAGGAGAAAATCTTCACTAAGCAGTAATATTATCAACTAGCTACCAGAAAGATGTGATAATTAATTAATAAGTGACTTTTCAGAGAAAAATCACAAAAAATGTACTTTTTGAACAGAACAGAATTTCTTGTCATCCTGTCTTAAAGTCATGTGGCTGGATTCTGCTCCCCAATATTTTTATTTTTTTCTTTTTTTCTTTTTCTTTTCTTTTGGAGAGCTTTTTGCTATGGGGCACGTGCGCTCGCCAGACAGACAGAGACAGAGAGATAGAAAGCGAGAAATCACCCCCCAGGGGGGATGGCCACACAGCAATCCCTTCTCCTCCATTCTCCTCTCGGGATCTTGGGCACACATGCACACGCGCCCGGTTTGAGTTTAAGCCACCAGGCCCGGGACTCGAACCGCGGTCGACTACGTGGGAGTCCAGCGACATAGCCATTATGCTAACTGCTGGTCCCCTCCCCAATATTTTTAATTAAATGCCAAAATATAAAATATCTTATACCTTATTTATGGTCCAGTGGCGCACCGAATGTTGCAAATCGTTCACTTTGACATAGGTATTCCAAACAATAATCACTCCTGTGCAGTCTCCTGAATACATGTGATGACCTATTTAAAAAATAAAGTTACTCACTTATGAATGTCACACAGAGTAGGTAACAAATAATATGAAAATGGGAGATACTCGACCTCAAAAAAACAGCCAAAGAATTGGAGGCTATTAAAAGGTGTTTCAGTTTTTTAAAAAAAACAACAAGTAAAACACAACTTACAATCAAAATCCAATGATCTTTTTTGGGGGTAAGGTTTGCCATAGGGTGTGTGCACTTGAAGGAGAGAGTCAGAGGAAGACAGTGAGAGAAAAAGTGAAAAATCACCCCGGGGTGGGAGTGGCCATGTCACAATCCCTTCTCCTCCTCCTCCATTCTTCTCCTGGGATTTTGGGCACATGTGCACATGTACCTGGTATGATTTTGAAGCCTTGAGGCCTGAGACTTGAACGATGGTAAGCCAAGTGGGAGTTTAGCACCTTAACTACCATGCCACCTGCTCTGCCCTAAACCCAATTATCTCTAAATGAATTCTTCACTCTTTTAAATTATTTTTGGTGACTTATTTCCCTTGTCACTTACCTGACTTTTAATACAAAAAGAAATGAGCACCTCAGTATATGTGTATATGGCTTATATTCCAAAGCTAAATTTATTTGAATTATCCAACATGTAGTCCTCATTTTTATTAATCTTTCTAATGTTTTATAATTCTAGAAAAACATGTATTTTCTAATATATACTGCTAGCATAATACCTGACACCCAGTAGAAACTAATAAATGATCAGGGAATAAATAAAGTAATAAGGAACAAGGGCTCCAGTTAACATGAGTTCTTTAGAGTAAGACCATCCTAAAATTGAATGGGACCTCAAAGACCACCAAGTTTAACTTCACAGCTACTCAGAAATACCATATATCCCACTACTAACAGATGGCTGTTTAGCAACTGTGAATTTAATATTTACAAAACAGTTTATTCAACTGGTGAACTGCTCCATGTATTAGAATGTTCTTTCTAATTCTGAACAAAGAAAATCTAAAATCTCACAGTCAAATATCTGAATAAATTTTTTATCTCTCTTTTATAACCTGAGCTACTTCTATTATGGCAGAGTTTAAAATACCTTTCTGTTCAGAGCCTTTCCTGAATATGTTCCTAATTTATTAATATTTCTATAATTAAACTAAGCATATTAACAGGATTATTATTTTGACCTGGATACCACAGTACTTAAATTATAGCTATGGCCTACATATGTTGTTTCTGAAATAATGTAAAAAAAATGACAAATAGATATAAATCTCTTTACTCTTTCAGCTAATAAAACATCTATATTTCACATTCTTAAATACCATCTATACTATTCATATATTAACATTGAAATGACTGCATATTTCTGTAAATGTTTGTGTATTCTTTAAAAAATAATACCAAGAATTATAATCACCAACTCAAAAAATACACTTATGAAATTTGCTGATTAGTTGTTATAGAAAGATTAATTTAATCTAAATGTGTAGGAATTTAACAACTTTAAAATTACAAAATTAATTCCTGAAGTGTCAAATCTATCATATGACCTGCATAACATCATAAACCTAACTGTGCGAACATCAATATATAAAATCTCAAACTTAAATAATTATCCCAGTAAAATAAACAACAAAAATATTCTTCATGCAACTAGTCTTCATTTGGAACATACTCTCTGACATACCTTCAGTATCAAAACAGAGGGAATTGATAAAACTCTTGTGAGCATCAAACTGTCGGACCAATATGGCAGAATCCTCTTTCATATCAACTTTCCATATCCGTATTATAGAATCATAGCATCCTGTAACCACCAGCTCTGATATAACTGGATGAAATTTAGCAGTGTAAACAAAAGAAGGATGAGGTAAAACTCTGAAAGTATTTGTATTGTTTAGTTCATTTTTCCATATCCTGGAAAAAGATAAAAAGTTAAATATTGCATTCTGAAAGGAAAAAGTTTCTTTAAGTTTTTAAGAACCAATATAGGGGCTAGCAGGTGGTGTGGTGGTTAAGGATGCTGGACTCCCACATGGCCAACTGTGGTTTGAGTTCCAGACCTGGCAACTTGCTTTCTCACTTTCTTTCTCTCTCTCTCTCTCTGGTTAAATATAATAAATAAATAAACAAACAAATAAATAAACAAACAAAGTAAAATAATTCTAAAAATAAGAAAGAACTAGTATAGCCAATGGACAAGTGACAAATGACAACAGCCAATGATAAACTGAGTTTTACAACAAGTAAGATGATCATATATTTCATGGCTGAAATTTGTCACATTTTGACAAAGCTATTTCTCATAATTATTATCAAATATATTATGTCCACTAATTGTAATCTATACTACAAAATAAAAAGCTAAAATTTTGGATTGGGTTTTACTTGTTTTTTAAGCCTATCTACTTGTGACACTGATTAAACACATAATGGATAATTGGTAAAATACTGCAGGTAGAGGCCAGCAGGTGGCACAGAGGTTAAGGCACTGGATCCTACGTGGTCAACTAAACAGTTCAAATCTGACCCAATGGCAGGCAAAACATACTGGAGTATGTGCATGCATGCCCCAAAATTCTGAGAGAATGAAGAAGGGACTGCAGTGTGGTCATTCCCACTAGAGGGTGGTTTCTCTCTCTCACTCTCTCTCTGTCTGTCTCTGTCTTTTGTAAGCACAAACACCTTACAAGAAAACTTAAAAAAAGAAAATTGCATTTAGTATAACAGACATAAAAAAGTATGGGAAGAAATTTCAGTGATTTTCCATTTAGGTTGTACATGTTGCTTTTGCAAAATGCTTACTAGTGGGGTTTTAGAGAATAAGATATTCTATTAACATTTACATTTATAATTCCAAAGCCTAGAAAATAAACATGAAGATCTTGAAGACTTACAAGCCATATTAAAATTATTCTACGAATTCTCAAGTAAAATAAGATGAAAAGAATTGTAATATTTTGATAGAAAACAGACTATCCTACATTAATACTCTATGCTTAACACTTAGCTCTTTCTCTAAAATAATAGATGATTTTTTTAAAAAATTAAGATTATTATCACTGCCATGGTCTTGACAAAAGAATAAATAAACTGTAAGGGTTAAAATGTTATGTTAGATACTATACATTTCTAATAATTGGCAAAAAATAGGCAAAATATAGCAAAAGACAGTTGCTAGAGGAATACAAAACATTGGGCTTTTTATGCTGGGTTATTAGACTTAGAAGAATATATTAATTTTAATACAGTGATTTATAATTTATTCTTTTAATTACTGCTTAAGAACTAAAGCAAATTAAGTCCTTTTAAAAATTATCAATAAAAGAAAAACACACAGTTGCTACTCAAGAATAACATTCTGTGAGTTTTCTCAGCAGCTGCTTAAAATACAGGATATGATCTTCAATTACTAAGAATCCAAACTGATAATGAAGGAAGTGAAAGGGCATGTTTTTAAGTAAAAATAAAGCACGTGTGTCACTGCATAAACATTTTTACCATAGTGATGTTTCTAATGAACATATGCTACATGAAAGATAATACTTATTAAAAGAACAAAATTGTTATTTGAAGAGAATATAAAGAAGACAGTGAAAAGGAAAACTTCAGTTGTTTGCTAATATATCTTAGCAGCATTATTTGAAATTTATATAATAGACAAATAAGGCAAGCAAAAAGAATCTTCAGAATAGTTGAATATAATAGAAATAATACTTTTATACTAAAAAATGAAGGTTTTTGTGTAAAAACTGAACTTGTATCAATGATGGCTTTTTTTTTTTTTTTTTTTTTTTAAAGAGAGATTTTTGCAATAGGGTAAATGCACTCGCCAGAGAGACAGAGCAATAGAAAATGAGCAATCACTCCCAGGGCTGATGGCCACATCACAATTTCTTCGCTTCCACTCTCCTCTCAGAACTTTGGGCATGCATGCACATGTGCCTGGTCTGAGTCTTAAGCCATTAAGTCTGGGACTCAAACTGTGGTCAACTACGTGGGAGTCCAGCGATGCAACCATTCTGCCATCTCGAGTCCCTCAGTGATGACTTTTATTAGCCCAGGAAATGGTAGAATCTAAAAGTAATGTATTAATGAGTCTATGAAAAAAATCACACTGATCAATGGAGAACAAGAGAACACAAATTTGTAAAAGACTGGATGAATACACAAAAATGTATTTTACCTGTGGGAAAGGAAAAACATTCCAAAGTTAAAAGGGTCTGTGTGATGAGGGATTTTAGAGAACATAAAGGCCTATTTGGGAGTCATCACATATTGAAAATTATTTCTGATTGTATTAAGAACTGTTGATTTGAGAAAACCACAGATTATTCTAGAGATAACTAAAAAAAAAAGATTTAGGCGAACTCATATGCAAGAGAGCTAATCAATGGGAAAGTTACTTAAGAGACACTTTCAATAATATGTGACATCAGGACCAGCAGTTAGTGTAATGGCTATGTTGCTGGACTCCCATGTAGCCGACCAAGGTTCGAGTCCTGGACCCGGTGGCTTAAACATGGGCACGTATGCATGCGTGCCCAAGATCCCAAGAGGAGAATGGAGGAGAAGGGATTGCGGCGTGGCCATCCCCCCTGGGGGGTGATTCTCACTTTCTGTCTCTCTGTCTCTCTCTGTCTGGCTGGCGAGCACACGCGCCCTATAGCAAAAACATCTCCAAAATAAATAAATAAAAAAATAATAATATGTGACATCGATTCCCAGGATGACCAAAGGAAAAGACATGGACAGAAATCCATATTTCTGTCACTTGCTAGCATTAGCAATTCTAATTCTCTTCTTTTGGCCAGCTTTTTCATTACAAAGATTTCTTACCTCTTTCAAAAATCTCCTTTTTGATTCTAGCTACAATGCCTCTCTTTTCACTCAGTTAATGCTTTCATAATCATATTTTATGATTTAACAACTCCAAAATTAATATCAAGTTTAAAGCCACATAAAGAAAAAAGTATACTTCACTATAACATACTGTATGTTATGTAGGGGAAACCCAAGATGATTTAAAGAAATGATGAAATTTGAGCTGAATTTTAAATGACTATGAGCCTAGCATGGTTCACAAAGGCACTTTATAAATTTCTGCTGAGTGAATGAGTTAGGAAGGGTAGAAGTATAGGCAGAATAGGTAAGCTAAAAGAGCATGAAATGTCAATATGCTAAAGATCCTGAGACCAGGGGATGACATAGCAGTTATGTCACTGGACTCCCACATGGCCAACTATAGTTTATCTCTGGTGGTTTGAAACTCATGTGGGGTGCCCAAGATCCCAGGAGGAGAATGGAGGAGAAGGGAATGCTGCGTGACCATCTCCCCTGGGGGGTGATTTCTCATTTTCTTTCTCACTGTCTCTGTCTCTCTCTTTCTCTCAGATGAGTGCACAAGCTGGCTCTAAGGCAAAAATCTGTAATTTTAAAAAAAAAGATCATATGGATGAGGCAAAGGACACATGGGAACCGCTCAAGACAAGGATGTAAGGACAATGAGGCCCATGCCAAAAATTTTCCAAAAGGTGATGGGTAATCACAGATTTTTCTAAAGTCAAGGAATTAAGAAAGATGATTTTGGAAAGATAATTTTAGCATGGTAGAGACAGAGGAGCTAGAGACTACACTGGGAATGTTTTTTTGTTGTTGTTGTTGTTGTTTTTTTTGAGAGGTTTTTGCTATAGAGCGTGTGCACTCACCAGAAAGACAGAGAGACAGAAAACAAGAAATCACCCTCCAGGGGGGATGGCCACCCCACAATCCCTTCTCCATTCTCCTCTCGGGATCTTGGGCATACATGCACACACACCTGGCATGAGTTTAAGCCACTGGGTTCGGGACTCGAACCTCGGTCGGCTACATGGGAGTCCAGTGATATAGCCATTACACCAACTGCTGGTCCCAGGGAATGTTTAATAGTAACAAGTTAAGGAAGTGATAGCAAGGCTAGAATCAAGGTAAAAGCAGTGAGGTTAGAGGGGATGTGATAGAAGGGTGAACCTCGCACGAGTAAGAACTAGTAGGCTTTAGTGCCATTAGATGTTGAAAGTAATAATGAGAAAGAAAGAAGAGATGAGCACTACTCTGTGTTCCCAGTTTGAGAGACAGCATGGATAAACATGCCATCAAACATAAATGAAGATTAGTGGAAGAAAACAAAATCTAGGGAGGTTGATAAGTTTGGTTTTGGAGTTCAGGTGGCACTGGCCTATCCAGATGGAAACATGTAATAGGTCAACTCAGAAAAAAGATGGGAGCTTGAGATCATTAGCATAGAAATAAGAATCAAAGCTGTGATAGTCATAGAAACATGGACTAGAATATGAAACCAGGAATCAGTCAACTAAAGGTTCTTAGGAGAAAACACTAACAGAGAAAAGGCAGAGAAAAAGGAACCAAAGAAAGATAATGTGTAGAATTTGTCAGAGTCATAAAAAGATCAACAGAAGAGGTTGCTAATGAAAATCATGAATTGAAAGTATTTTAAGACAGGTCAATGCTCAATTACTGCAGTGAAGACAAACAGAATAAGGACTAAAACTGGACAATGGATCTGAAAATTAGTAAGAGACTACTGACCTCTTGAATAAAGTTTATATACCGTGGTGGAAGTAAAAGCCAGAAAAACTGGAGTAAGTAAAGACAATATGAAAAGAATGCTTCTGAAGATATACAAAGAAAAAATATGTGATGGTCTAGAAGGCAGGAAAAATTGAGAAAAAGATCAGAAAACTTGAGCATATTTTTAAGATGAGAGGGTAAAGTCAATAAAGAAGATACTGAACAGACTAGAGGTATAGGAAACAGTAGATCTAATAAAATTGTAGATTAAGGGATGGAATTTAAAAAGCACAGGTCAAAGATTAGCCATAAAGCAGTCTGTTCCCATAATTCTTTGTTAAAACAAATGGACAGAGATAAAATGGGTAAATTTATAGATATTAAGAGAACAGCTGGGGTCAGCAGGATTCCTACATGGCCGACCATGGTTTGAGTCTCAGACCTAGTGGCTTGTTTTCTCACTTTCCCTCTCTCTCCCTCTCAGTCTCTCTGGTCAAATGTAAATAATAATAATAATAAATAAAATAAATAATTTCTAGAAAAAAATAAAAACCAGAGGGAAATGTAGGAAGTCTGTGTCTGACTAAATTTCACTGTAAATCATAGTCATCTAATGAAAGTGAGAAGACTATGAATTAGTGTAGAAAGCTTCAATGTATGTTAAGATTTGAATCTGTTGCCAGAGAAATTAAAAAAGAAAGCAGAATAAAGATAACTAAAAGGACTGCTCAACAGAGATGAGAGCTCAGGTGAGTTTAAGACTTACAAGTCCACAGGTTAGCCTCAGGTTATAGCCTTATCTATTTTCCTGTAGTATTACCAGGCATCAGACAGGATGGCTGTGCTAAAAGAACAGACCAGATAGGTTTTTGAGGAAATTGCTAAGGGGAAGTCATAGTAGGTTCCCAGCTCAATAGAGAGGGTAGTCAACTGTAAATAGTTGTCATCTTTTTCATTTAAATACAAATTGAACAACCACAGTAACAACCTGGGCAATTAGATATTTTATATAGATAAAGGGATTGATGAGATTAGCAAATAAAGGGGCCCAAGACATCACATGAAGTGTTATAAGAGCTGAAGGCAGAAGTAAAAAAAAGTGAAGACAGTATGGATCTCAAAATACACTTCCAGTTCCCTAGTCTGTTGAGAGAATAATGTGTGTCCCCTAGTGGTTGCTGGAATGAAAGTAAATGATATATATTAAAGATCTTGAAAACTTATCTTGAAAAAATGTCTAATAGTATTTTTTGAACCACATTTGAAGCAGAAAAAGCAGCTAAAACTATATAAATAAAACTATAAAAGTAAGCCTTTAAAATGTTTTATTGTGGTACTTAATAAATTGAAACTGGATAAATTATTTTAAGATACATTTTGAACAATGCAAATATTTAACAATATGAAATTCTTTTCCTTTTCCTGTGTTTTTATTTGTCAGAGGACATATGTACTCACCAGAGACACAGAGAAGGGAAGAGAGAGAAAGCACCCCCCAATGGGTATGGCATGCTACAACACTTTCTTTTTCATCTCTCCACTCAGTCAGGATTGGGGTTTATACACAGGCATCCATGCCCTTAAGCGGCCAAGATTTGAACTGCAGTCAGCTTTGTGAGATCTGGTACTCTTAACCATGAGGCTACAGGGTCAGCCCTATAAACCTCTTGAAACATAAGGTAGGTACATACTAATTTATTTCTCTCACAGCTATGTACTGAACAGCACTGGATTCTAGCCTATACGTCTAGCCAACAATGAATACAAAATCCCTACGGTGAAGAGCTTAAGTTCTAGAGTGCGGCAATAATGCAAATAGATCTACAAAGGAAAGGTCCTGGGTGAACACTGAATCCCTAAGTACTCCAGGAGCTTGCAGGTCCATGATTGGGGCCAGCTAAGACTGGGCGTAGATCACAACATGAAGGCCCTGTTGTGGGTGTCATCTCACTGTCTCTCTTTTTCTCTCTGTCTCATTAGAGAATAAAATAAATAAACCTTAAAATAATTTTTTTTAAAAAAGAGCTTATGTCCTAGTTATTTAATAACTTCATATTGAAATACTGAACAGTTTACATAATGATCATTTAAAAATAGTGAGGACTAGAAATGCTACATATTACATAAAGGAAAGGTATTTAAGAAAAATGTCTTGAAGAAAAGTTTTACTACTATTAATTTAATCAGTCAGTCTGCATGATGATGTGTATTTATAACAGCCTCTTCATAGGTAAAACATGATTGAATACGAGTAGTTTTACTAGTTTTGCTTCCTTGATGGCAAACAGGATGTACAATAAATAATTCTCAAGTCTACTAACCTGGCAGTGCCATCAGATGACGAAGTAAGGATGTACCGATCATCAGTTGACCAACAAAGATCATAAATGATATTGAGGTGGCCACACAATTCTCTCATAAAACGTCCAGAAGGAATTTCATATACTAAAGAAAATATTCATAAATTAGCAGGTTCCCAGACAGAGGCACCTTAATCCAGAAATATAAAAATACATCATTTAAAATAGTTTAACCAAAGACATATGCAGTGTAAATAAAATTTCAGAATCTACTTAATAAGTTTTTTATTTTCTTCTGACACAAGAATTAACATGGAAAACTTTACAGTATACTACAAATCAATTATTCTCATCTTTTTTAAAGCAATTCCCCAAGAATCTTTGATAATCTTTCATTAGTCAAATAATAAAATATATTTATACTGAAATTCACATACAATATTCTGTAATTTGGGCTTTCATGAATAAGGAATTATTCTTCCAGAGAATAAGTAAAATTCCAAGCAAAATTTGAAATACTGAGAAATTTTAACTATTCTTAGAGTAAAAGTAAGAAAATTAACAGCAATTCATCTAACAAACAAAGCAACATAATACGTTATATACACAATAAAATCTTCTATTATAAACTTTACAAGTCTCTACTTCCACCTAGTGGTAAAATCAGTTGCCCTTTAATTAAGCAATGCATATTGTTATAAGCAATCTGAGAGGTACTATTATAAGCAATTTGAGAAGTACTTATTCAAGAAAAATGACTGGGGACCAGCAGTTAGCGTAATGGCTATGTCGCTGGACTCCCACTTAGTCGACCGCGGTAAGAGTCCCGGACCCGGGGGCTTAATCTCATGCCGGGTGCGTGTGTATGCGTGCCCAAGATCCCGTGAGGAGAATGGAGGAGAAGGTATTGCGGCGTGGCCATCCCCTATGGGGGGTGATTTCTCGTTTTCTGTCTCTATGTCTCTCTCTATCTGTCTGGCGCATGCACGTGCCCTATAGCAAAAAACCTCTCCGGAAAAAAAAAAAAAATGACTGAACCTTAGTAAAAACATTGATCTTCATGGTATTTTTACCTTGCCCTATTCCCCCTTCCAAGACTATAAAAAAGTCTTAAGAACAGTGAAATCAGGAGCCTAACAGTCATAAAATGGGAAAGAAGAGGTCTGTAGCTTTCCAGACTTAAATCACTATTTCACAATTTGTTAACTCCAAGAAAAGCTCCAATCTCAGGGTGTGGCTTTATTTGACCTAGGTCAATGCATGCTCTGTGAAAATAGTTCTTAACCACAGGGTGTAAGTCAAATCAATCAGATCATTTAACCATGTAGGCGCCTGAGGCAGTGATACCAGATGGGGCTAGGGAAAGCCTCACAAAGGACTTAAAATAAAAAAAAATAGAAATGAGATGTCCACAGAGGATTTTGACAAGGTCCAAAATATCCCTAGGAATCTAAAAGGATTCCTATGCATGCATGTGAAGGGCCAGGTGCATACCCAAGAATGATCTGAGAGGCTTCATCTCTTACTCCAGCTGACCTGAAGAAGCTGTGCACAAAGACGAAGTAAGGGCTAAGGCAGAGTTGTAAATTGACAGCTGGAGCACTGAAAGTATATCACAACAAACACTAAGCCCCTTAGCAAGAGTCAGCAGACTTATCTACTCAAGGTATTTTTAAAAACTCTACCCAACCATTAGCCTACTACTCACCCAGCCAAACAGAGACCCCAATAGCAACAGATGACAAAGAACAAAGACTTTATAGAAATTAAGTCAATAAACAGCAAAAACAACAAATCCTAGGTAGATGAGATGATAGAGAAAAGAACATGTAATTTCTGGAGCTGCCACAGTGTATTATTCAGAATACCAAGTTTTTAATACAAAATCATAAAATATTGGGAAAAAAAAACAAACAGGAAAGTACAGGGGAAAAAGAGAAAAAATCGGTTTGTTGAAGTTATCTATGTAAAAACTGAGGAAGGCCAGACATTGGTCTTCCTCAAAAGCGACTTTAGGCCCATTATTATAAATATGTTCAAAGACCTAAAAAAAGTCAAAATAAAATGCAAGAATGATTTCTTAACAAAAAAGAAGGTATTAGGAGAAATAAATTATATTAAAAGAGAACTACATATACATCTGAATTGAGAAGTACAATAACTAAAATAATTTACTGAAAGAGTTTGAGGGTAGATCTGAACTAGAAGAATTACTAAATTTGATGAAAGGTCAAGTGAAATGATCCAATACAAAAAGAAAAAGAATGAAAACTAAAGAAGCCTTAGGGAGACACCCATGTGATACCACTAGTATACTCACATAGGCATAATGGGAGTCCCAGGATAAGAAAGAAATGGACAAATGGAATATCTGAGGAAATGACTGAGCACTTCCCAAATTTAAGAAAAACATTAATTTGAACATTTAGCAAGCTAAATTAATTTTTTTTTTTTTGGAAAGGTTTTTGCCATAGGGCGCATGCACTCACCAGAAAGACAGAGAGAGACAGAGAAAGAGAAAGCAAGAAATCACTCCCCAGGGGGGGTGGCCATGCCACAATTCCTTCTCCTCCATTCTCCTCTTGGAATCTTGGACACGCACGCACACGCGCCCTGGCATGAGTTTTAGCCACCGGGTCTGGGACTTGAACTGCGGTCGACTACATGGGAGTCCAGTGACATAGCCATTATGCTAACTGCTGGTCCCAAGGTATATTTATTAATAAATGCCAACCAAATTAATTATGAGTTTCTGCTTTAAAAACAAAAAATGTGAATCAACTAAGGAAAAACAAATTGTGAGAGACTGAGGGAAAAAAAATCAATAAAATTTGGTGTTTAGGGCAAATACTCATGAGGCACTGGCTATTTCCCGACAAGGACAGCTGCTTTTCACTATGGAGCTGAAATAAAGCAGAATATTTAATGCTTCTAAGTTTAAAAAAGTATGGTAAATGTCCTCTTTAAAATTCCAAAATTACAGAAATGATTTATCTTGGCCTATCTGGTGACTTCCGTAACATAGTGAAAAGTCTTTATCTGTGTATTCTAAGCCAAGTATTAGTGTTTTAATGCACAACAAATTTGGGGACTTTTAAAATTCAAGCCATTATCGCTTTCAACTAACCACATTAGACTAAATTTCCCAAGAGATAAATAATTTCATGTTTCTCTAAATCTCTATATTTAAAATAGAAGATGTTTACAAAAATCTTCTTGCATGTTTTAAAAGTAAATCTACTATTTTTCATCTTATCATTTTTAATCCTCTTCTGAACAGTTTTTATACAGAGAAGTGTAAAATTACTATACTAAAAAAATATTTGACTGGAGAAATAATGTCTTCTTTATTTTAATAGTACTGGGGCTAACAACTTAAGATTTCAATAATTATTTAAATATCAAAAAAAAATCCTCAACACAGACTACAATCAGACTAAACAGGGCAGATTATTACTTACAAATAATTGGATATCCATCCCGGCTGGCACAGGCTGCTGCTAATATTCTTCCATTGTGAGAGAAATCGAGACAAAAACAACCCCGCTCTCCTGCATTTAGTGAGAAGAGGTGTTTGTTTGGGATACGGCAAGTCTAAAAAACATACATTTAATAAATATGTTAAGAAACATTGAAAACAAAGGCTAGCTATTAATTTTAATTACTGTAGTTTTGTGTTTTTTTTTAAAGTCCTCTTAATGTGATGTAGAGAAAGAGAAAAATAAGCAAGCAGAATGATGAAAAAAATCATAATAAACTATTTTCTAAACAGAGAATCAGTTCTCTATAAAATGCAATGAACTTATTCTTGATGTATAACTACTACTTACCTCATCTAAAATGAGACTAGAAAAATTGTAATATCTGATACTTTATTTTAGCTTATGCAACTTTATTGAAGAAAAATAAATCAATTACTAGCAGAGCTATCCATTGATCACTCATCCACTGACAATTTGCATCATTTACTCAATGCTATATTAAACAGTGTATTGGAAGAGAGATTAACTAATAGCTCTAAGCCTCCTAACAATCTAAATGAAAATTGAAAAGTGTTTGACTCTAATTTGAAATACAAAGAATGTTTGACTTCCAATTTCCATTCTCTGTAAGACAAGAACAGGTCATTCCTTTACTGACAAGCACAAAATACATCACACTTTCTGTTCTGCTGATGCTATAAATTCAATACCAGTTCTCTGCCCATGTAAGTTATGAGCATAAAGTATATCATGTAATGTCAAATCTCTAACAGTGGAAGGCTTAAAGTAGAATTGATGTTGCTAGAATAATGCTGCTTCCTTTGATGTGGCAACTGAGCATTCACCTCCCTTCCCCTCAGATGATTTCTTCAGCATATTAGAGCAGTGAGGGATGGTTTTAGTCTCATAATCAAGTTAGATTAAAGATACTGGCCACATAATACACATGCTCCATTTTTTTCTCTTAAATTCTGAATCTTGGGCAACTGTTCTCTTGTAACTACTTTACAGTTTCTAAAAGCAGTTATAGTCCAAAGTTGGAAGAGCAAGTCTTCTCAGATGAGCATGTGAATGAATAGTAGGAGATAAACAAACAAAAAATTTTAAAAAGATGAGGTCTATGGGACCAGCAGTTAGCATAATGACTATGCCGCTGGACTCCCACGAAGTTGACCGCAGTTCGAGTCCTGGACCCGGTGGCTTAAACTCACGCCGGGCACGTGTGCATGCATGCCCAAGATACCAAGAGGAGAATGGAGAAGAAGGGATTGTGGAGTGGCCATCCCCCCAGGGGATGATTTCTCGCTTTCTGTCTCTCTGTCTGTCTGGCGAGCGCACATACCCTATAGCAAAAACCTCTCCAAAAAAAAAAAGAAAAAATAGATGAGGTCTGATGGGGAGCAGCTAGATAAGAAAATCAAAAAAGGAACAGTAATTTAACGTTTATTCCAGCAATAATGCAGGTTATTCTGAGTTAAAGGTAGCATCATATGACATACTTCTAAGTCCATTCCCAAGATATACTGTTGGTACTCATCTCTGTCTGTTTCATAGATCCATTCAATCTCTGGCACTAGGGGATCATCTGGGTTTGGAGCGTATGGCAATGAACAAATGGATAAAAGAACTTTAGAAATAGTTACGAGACCGTTGTGATTTTAGAATATCAAGACAAATGCTGCCATTACTGTTAATATTTGGATGATAAATTCTTGTTGGAAATGCAACATTAGGTGGTTTGAAGGGGTAGTCGGTAGGAAAATGAATTGTCAAAAAGAATAAAGCACCGTGATACGGGCTGTCATTAGGTCCCATATTTGTGGCTTGCCAATGAAACATATCATCCCCAACTGGACCTGCAGAACACTGTGCTGGAGGGTCATGAGCTAAATCACTAAGTTCCTTATTAATCTACTCCAGTACCATAGTCTGTGCTTTCCATCTAGCTTCTATCTTAGTGTGTGCCTAAAGGTATGGCCAAAACTCTTGATTATCCAGGCAGCAGGGAAAGATGGTCTCACTCTGGCTCTGCCAGTTACTAGCGCAGAGGGGCCAGTGCTTTCCTCAAGCAGCAGCCTTGGCTTCGGCTTCCTCCCCGCCCTCACACAGCAACTGGGCCTCCCTGGACCTACTGGGCTCACGCGAACAGCACAGCCACAAGATGTCTGCTCTGTAATATCTGATACTTTAAAACTATCCTGGGCAGGGACCAGCAGTTAGCATAATGGCTATGTCGCTGGACTCCCATGTAGTCAACCGCGGTTCAAGTCCCGGACCCAGTGGCTTAAACTCACACTGGGCGCGTGTGCATGCATGCCCAAAATCCCAAGAGGAGAATGCAGAAGGGACTGTGGTGTGGCCACCCCCCCTGGGGGATGATTTCTCGCTTTCTATCTCTCTGTCTCTCTGGCAAGCACACGTGCCCTACAGCAAAAAGAACCTCTCAAAAAAAAAAAAAAAAAAGAAAAGAAAAATTGTTTTTTCTTTTTGTCTAGAGTACACTGAGTGATCAACATTCCTACTGTCTTTGCTAAATAACCCAAAATGAGCCACTCGACTCATTTGCACTGAGCTATGAAGGCCATTATGACTCCATTGTGTTTAGGTAGGGATGGAAAATACCCTTAGAAATGATTTACCTGGGACCAGCAGTAAGCGTAATGGCTATGCCACTGGACTCCCATGTAGTCAACAGCGGTTCGAGTCCCAGACCTGGTTGCATAAACTCACGCCAGGCACGTGTGCATGCGTGCCCAATATCCCAAGAGGAGAATGGAGGAGAAGGGATTGCGGCGTGGCCATCCCCCATGGGGGGGGGGGTGATTTCTCGCTTTCTATCTCTCTGTCTCTCTGGCAAGCGCAAGCGTCCTATTGAAAAACCTCTTCAAAAAAAAAAAAAAAGAAAAGAAATGATTTACCTGCTTGCTTCCCTTCTGTAAACTTCTGCATTGTAAGGCCATACCCCACAACCCTTTCAAGCCCACCACACCATGTTGTAAAAGAACGTGATTTTTGCCTTTATAAGCACTCCTCACCTTGCACTCGGGGATGAAGGGTTTTAAGAAACATGAGCTTCACCCTACCCCCAAGCTACCAACTTAACCAATAAAGACTATTTTAATTGGCTATGTCTGGATGTCCTCTGTTTCTCACTGATCAGACTATATAGCTTAAGGCTAGGACACATGAATGTTCAATTTGTCTTCCTCTCTTAAAATAACTATGCTTTGTAGCTGTCCCCCAAAATGCATTTTCAAAGTAATCAATAACCGCTGTCGGTCTCTCATTCATTAACTATATTAAAATTTCTTCATGAGCCAGCCCATGGCCTAGTGGTTAAGGAAAATAGATCCCACATGGTCAACTGTAGTTCAGGCTGTTTCAGTCTTAAAAAATTTTTGAGGCTCCCCAAAAGATTTTATTTGTTTAAAGATTTGCTTATGAGATAAATATAGATTTATCATATCAAAAATGAAAATTCAGATATTTAAAAAGTATTTGTTGGGGCCAGCACGTAGTGTGGTGATTAAGGCACTGGATTTACACATGACCTACTGCAGTTTATGTTCTAGAAAATCACACTGAGTGCATGTGCATGCCCGAAAATCTAAGAAGAGAAAGTTCTGCAGCATGGCTATCCCTAGAGGTGGGAGGATGATTTCTCACTTTCTCTTTCTCTGTCTCCCTCCACTAAGCACATGTGCCCTATGGCAAAACCTTTCGAAGAAAAAAAAGTATTTGTTAATTCACTTAAAAATAACAATAACTAATTCAGTAAATGTTAACATAAATCATATCTTTTTAATCAAAAAATAATTATATAAAAAACTGTTTTACATTTTGAAAATCTCCTTAATAACTGGCTTAATGAAAGAAAGATTTTTATAACTGCTTCTTCATTCATTCTCTTGTGATACAATGTGTCATTAAACCTCCAGAAAACTCTACTATATACTTGTGAGAGAATGCAAGTGAAAAAGACTAAAATCTTAGAATTACTATGAAAAGTTCACTTCAGGAATATCCAGGAAGGGTTTCAGGACTCCCAGAGTGCCCCAAACCACTCTGAGTACTGCTTATCCATACAATTACCTTTATACCTGTCTTTCCTTTAGGACTTCTCTGAGGCATACCTTAAAGTGAACAATATTGTAACTGGTTTCTTTCCCTCCTCTAACATGGAATGTCCCTAAGGGAATAATCTGAGTACTGTTTTCACCATATTATTTGTGAAGTATTACAAATCTGCTAATGTGATTTTAAAATGTATCCATAAACAGGTCTCAAAAAGAAAGTCAAATGTGATGAAAAACACAGAAAGAGGCCTGAGAAAATAATTCTTATTCATATACTGAATGTTTAGGTAAGTGAAGATTTTCAATAAATCTCATATGGTAATGGCTCAGATGTATAAAGCAAACCATTCTATTCTCTATATGGGAACAAGAAAGAAATCTGCAAAACTATATCAACAGTGCTTCTTGCCACTGCAAAAAAGACAGTAACCAAGTAGCAAAGGCTCAACTTATAGTACAAGAATATGCACGTATGTATCTCCATCAAAATGTGATTCAGGAAGAAGCCAAGAGCTATAAAAATTTTCACAAATACATAAAGACTGGGAAATAAATTTAAAAGTATTTGAAAAGGTGGGTAAATTAAAATGAGATTATTAGGGGAGAGTCCTAATCCAGTAAGACTCTGCTCCCATAAGAGGAAGAGACACCAGGCATATACACGCACAAATTAAAGATGTAAGCAGGCAACAGGAACACTGCCATCTGCTAGCCAAGGAGAAACCTCAGAGAAATCAACCCTGCTGGCACCCTGATGCTTACTATGAACTTTGTGCTGTATCCCCTCAAAATTCATATGTTGAGGCCATAATTTCCACTGTGATGATTTGGGGAAGTAATTAGGTTCTGAAAGAGGTACCTTCATGAATGGAATTTGTGTCCTTATGAAAAGAGGCACAAGTGAGGTGATCTCTCTCTACAATGTGCAAATATGGCATAGAAAAGGTTGTCTGCAAATGAAGAAGAGAACCCTCATCAGGAATCAAATTGGTTAACACCTTGATTTTGGACTTCTCAGCTTCTAAAATTATGAGGAATAAATGTTGTATCAACCACCCTGTTTGTGATTTGTTTGTTTGTTTGCTTTTGCTATAGGGCATGTACACTCACCAGAGAAACAGAAGGAGAAAAAAACAAGAATTTATCCCCCCTGGGGGTATGGCTACACAATTCCATCTCCATTCTCTTCCTGGGATTTTGGGCATGCATGAACATGTGTGCAGCATGAGTTTAAAGCCGCTGGGTCTGGGACTTGAACTGTGGTTGACCATGTGGGAGTCCAGTGCCTTTAACCACTATGCCATCTGCAGGTCCCTTGTGGTATTTTGTTATGGCAACCCTAGCAAACTATTACAACAGTCTGTAATAATGTACTTATATGTACCCTAATATGTACTTATATGTACACTATAAACACTCTTCATACTTTTTGTCAAATGAATCAACAAAAAGACTAAATTATAGTTAAGAACAAGGATAACCTAAACATTTTAAGTAGTAAACTATTGAGTTGTCAGAAAAGTCATGATATATTTTTTCTATGCAAAAATGTGTTATGACTTTTCTGACAACCCAATAAATATCCTAGAAGTAATAGCTTTTGGATAAATAAGTATCTAAATGAATCCAGTATTAGCAAACACTTCACCTGGCCAGGCAGTCGTTTCCACTTTACTACTTCCTTTGAATCTTCTAATCCAGGCTCTGTTTCTACTGAACTTGATTCATGGTGACGTTCACAGTACAATGGTTCACCTTTTTCCTCCTGAAGGGCCATCATAGAGCGGTAAGATGGTTTTATCTAAATAAGTATGGAAAATGAGAAAATGTATATATCATTGTTCATTTTTTTCTCTTTCCAAGCATATAGTTTTTAAAATCTTGAAAAAAAAGTATAGAAATATTTTTTGAAATGAAATTCTGAGAAAATTCTTTTATTTGTATATTCTTCTATTAAAAATTTTTTGTTCATAAAAAAAAAAGGGGATGCATGCAAGGTAGAGAAAGAGAAAAAGAAAATGAAAATGAAGGAAAGAGAGACCCTCAACAAAGTCTAATCTAATTCCCTTCTGTCAGTGCTCTAGTTTGTTAGAATCTTGAGCCAGCATGCACATTCACCCAGCATGTTTCAGGTTCATACTAGAGGCCAAACCGGAGGTCAGTCATGTGGCTTACAGTACTGGAGTTCAATATGCTACCAATTACACTTATTTGTACATTATACTAAATAAAATAAAAGCTGCTTGAAAGTAGTCTTATGACCAAAAGCCTAAAAAAAATTCTGGAAGCAAAAAATAGGATTCCAATGGTTATATGAAATGGTTTTAATAACTTCTCCCTTGTTTCTATTTCTTCATCATAATCTATCATATATTATGCCACAACTTGGGTATAGTACAATATTTTGGCTTTAAAGTCACAATTATAAAAAATATGAAATTTTTAAAATCTTTATTTCTCAATGATATATTTTATTTAACTCCACTCAACAAATGCAAACCATCCCTATGGTCACAGTATATAAAAATCAGCTATAAATGTACATCTGACCAGAAAGATTAAAGTCTTGTTACAAATAAGACAAAGGCAAAAGTTCATTTTAGAACCAATTCTTTTCTAAGATAATTTATATTTTTTAATGTATAGAAAGCAGCAGTACAGAAACTATTTACTGGGTATTTGAATAATATTATAAAAAAGAGTTCCTATAAATCAGGGATCTGCAAACTGCAGCCTATACATCAAGTCTGGTCTGCTGCCTTTTTGCAAATCAAGTTTTATTGAAAAACATTATGCCCATTTGTTCAGTTACCATCTACCTATATCTATGTGCCTACTTTCACACTAAAAAGGCAAAGTTTAGTGGTTGTGACAGAGACTAAATACTTTGCAAAATTTAGCCCATTATGGAAACTATTTGTCAATTTCTGCTTTAAATCATCCTTTTATCTTTTCTTTTTTTTTCAGTTTATTTACATCTTCCATAAGGAGAGAGAAAGAGAGACAGGCAGGCAACCGCGATAGAGTCCATGCCATGACCCATCCCATCTTTAGCCAAGCCAGATCATGGGGATGTATGTGCATGCCCTATATGTATAGGGAAACTTCAGGATGTGAAGCTAGGACCTTCCCATGTGGGTCACCATCACAGAATCCTATGTTGCCACTGCACCACTCAATCCTTTTACCTTTTGGCACTTCAAGATGAAATTATAACAAAACTTTTATCCAAACCTCAAATTCTGAATATTTGAAATTCATTTTAAATATCTTTTAAGTATCACTTATTTCACATTATATCACTGCTGAAGATACTTTGTATTCCAGAAATATGTTAAAATAATTTTAGAGACCTTATATATTTTTATAAATAGCGCATAATGTTACCCTTCAGTTTCAACAACAAAGGATATACATTTGCATGTGCAATTAACTTACACAGTCTGGTACTTTCAATCCTCTTACAGTTACATACAATGTTGATGGATAACGATTTCTTGGGCACTTTGACCACCATTCAAAAACCTCAACAACATTTAAATGGGATCGAGATTTAGTCGGTGGGTAATACAGCTGCAGGCGAAGTTTTGAATTGATGTTTACATTTCCATTGGCTCCCAGAAGCTTAAAATAAGAATTCATATAAAACATTACCTTCATTGAAAATACACAAAGCAACAGTTTAGTCAGAAATTCATTTTAAAAAGAATATGACATGCTGAAATCCTTAGATTTATACAAAGCAAATAACATTTTCACAGTTGGTTAAGAATAGTTCCAGGTAATTTGTGACAAAAAGGTAACCCAGAAGACTTTTAGAGTATTTTCCTAATAGCTCTCTTTTTATATGTACAACCTAGACTGGTGGTAAAATATTTACATTACTTTGCGAGATTTCACTTTGCACAAAGGAGATGATCAATACATATTTGTTTGAAATAATAATGATAAAGATTAAAATGCATATTGTTTCAACATAAAAACATTTTCCACTTGTTTAGTATCAATATTTTCTTTTCTTTTAAGAGAGATTTTTGCTAGAAGGTGCATGTACTTGCTAGGGAGACAGAGAAAGAGAGATAGAAAAGGAGAAATCACCCCCCCAGGGGGGATGGCCACAGAGCAATCCCTTTTCCTCCATTCTCTTCTTAGGATTTTAGGCATACATGCACATGTGCCTGGTGTGAGTTTTAAGCCTACAGGTCCAGGACTTGAACCGTAGTTAGCCATGTGAGAGTCTAGGGATGTAATTGCTACACCATCTGTTGGTCCCCAGTATCAATATTTTCAATGGTTAAAATTTTCTTGTTTTAATTTTTTAAAAGTCAAAACTATTTTCAGATCACTAAACTCATTAAAGTGATTGATTACATTTTTTCAGTATCTTGGCCTACTTTCTTCAAAAGGTCTGTTTAAAAAACTATTAAACAAAACAACATATATTTATGCTAAAAAGGGATTCTTGTGAGAAAAATGAAAATCTCACCAGAATAGGTCCTCTTTCACTAAACCATAACTCTAAACAGAAAATGTCTTTCTAATCTTTGGGTCTTATACAAATTAGGAGTAAAGAGTAGGTGAAAGCTTTTGTAGCAATTCAGGCAGATTATTATGCTAACTTATATTAGAAGAGTAGCCACTGAGTGGAGAAAAGGCATTTAGTAATTGTTATTGACTGAGTGAAAAAAACATTTAGTAATCGTTATTGACTGATTCAACTTGGAAAGTAAAAAAGGCTCAGAAAAGGGACCAGCAGTTAGTGTAATGGCTATGTCGCTGGACTCCCACGTAGTCGACCGCGGTTTGTGTCCCGGACTCGGTGGCTTAAAATTCACACCAGGCACATGTGCGTGCATGCCCAAGATCCTGAGAGAATGGAGTAGAAGGGATTGCGGCACGGCCATCCCCCCAGGGGGTGCTTTCTGTCTCTCTGTCTCTCTCTGTCTGGCGAGCACACGCGCCCTATAGCAAAAACCTCTCAAAAAAAAAAAAAAAAAAAAAGGGTCAGAAAATACCCTAAGGTAGCATAGCACTGTCCAACAGAACTTCCTAAGGCAATGGGAATCTCTAGATTTTGCTACCCATAAAGAATCCACCAGTCCTATGTGGCTACTGAATGCATTTGGAGTCACTAGTACATCACGGAACTGAATTTTAACTGTTTAATTTTAATTAATTTGAATTCAAATAGCTACATGAATTGTGGTTACCAAACAAGACAGTGAAGCTCTAAGGCCATGAATTTGAGAGTGGCTAAATGGTAGTACCACCAACTGAGGTACCAGAGAGCAAAGGGGGAAGAAATTAAGTAAGATGCTCAATTTGAGTTAGTCTGAGATATCCATGCATGTATGTATGCATGCCCCAAATTCTGAGAGGACAGAGTAATGAAGAAAAGAGGACTGCAGCATGATCATGCCCCACTGGTAGGTACCTTCTCTTTTTCTCTCTGTCTCTAGCACCCTCTGGCAATTATAAAATAAAGAGGTGGGTGAAAGACCATGATGGAAACCTAAGGAAGGGTATGTGGAGAAATGAGGAAAGGGTGGTAACAAGAAAACCAAAATAACATTTTCAAGATGTATTAGTAGCACATAGATGTGTCAAAATAATAACTGAAAAATATTCAGTAAATTTGGCAAATAAAAGACATTAGACAAACTTTAGCGGCAGAGGCAAAATCCAGACTGTAGCGTGTTTAAGAACGAAGTATCGACAAAAACAGAGATGGAAAACTACAACCCATCTATTCCCTCACCTCTCTAGGAAAGGAAGATAATAGACATCTGAGATGTTAAGTCACTAAATCATAAGCATTTTAGACTCCTTTCATAAACCTACCTGTCTTCTCAAAGTTTATTACAGTGATTTTTAAAGAGACATTCCCCAGTTTCTAAATCATACTTTTCATAAGTTGTTTTAATATACACCACGCAATCTAGTTTACACAAGTATATTGCTTAACATGAATTAACAGCTTCGACCCAGCCAAGATGCTACCACTAATGTTTACCAAGTATATAACATAGAGGTCAAACAAATAAGACTTTATTTTATAGTTTTAAAGAGTAATCACAATATGTGCTAAAAAGAACTGAAAGTAACTTAGAACCTGAGGCATAGCTGGGAGTTAGGATAAATGTTCATTTGGACCACTACAATAACTTTATAATGAGATATTATAAAGTTTATTATTAATAATAAAGGTAATAAAACATTTAAATTTTAATTTGAATCATGGCACTTTCTTGAAGATGAATTTTATCCTAGTCACCCTTTCCATTCATCAATTCTCTGAATAGAGACATTCGTCAAGTACTTCCTGTATGCTGGAGATCTGTTGATAATATGAACTATAGTTTTAAGAGAGTGATATATTAAATGTAGAGAGATCAAGTAAAATAAGGACTGCAATGATAAAAATTTTTACCCAAAGAAGTCACTGATGACACTGAAAAACTTACAGGCTAATGAAGGAGATACGTAGTGTTAGAAGAGAGGAATACTTTACCTTTTTAATAAGGGATAGGGATGGGATCAGGGAGAATTTTTGAATGCTATTTCTGTCAACAGCATAACATGAATAAATAAATAAAAACCCATGTAACATTGTACTTAAATATAAAATGTATGAAATATGTTATTATTTCTCAAGCATTATTTATAGTAAATACTAAAGATCTGCACAAATCTTAGCACAAAAAAGATAGAGCAATTTCTAATAAAACCACAAGATGGCAATGTTTACTATGTGAAAGTGAACTTCTGTTGGTTTTTTTTTTCCCCCCCCCCTTTTTTTTTTTTTTTTTTTTGTAAGTTAGTGTGGGAAGGGCTATAGAAAAAGGTAAAATTTTAGAAGTGTGAATTGAAAGGCACCCAGCAACACATGATTCCTGAGGCCACTCTCAAACTGTGTTCTCACCCCAGCCAATGACTACATCTTTCTTCTCCAATCCCAAATGATCAAATGCCTCAACTGGGTTTTCACAGAATCTACTCCATAGCATGTAAACATATAGGTAATATGCTCATGTAGAACTGAATTGAAAGGCAGGTAAAATGTCTAACTTACCTATGAATGCTCTATACTTAAGAGTTCTTAACATTTCATGAACACTAACACATATTTGATGAATTAATAAATTACACAAATGGAAAAGTTCTTATAAGATGATACAAAACAGGCTAATTTCTTAAGACTTTTCATAACTCAAACTTAAGAATAAAAGATTATTGTTAAATTAAAAATTTCCCTTTTTTTTTTTTTTTTGAGAGATTTTC
The DNA here is from genome assembly GCF_000334495.1 of Tupaia belangeri chinensis. Taxonomy (NCBI): domain Eukaryota; kingdom Metazoa; phylum Chordata; class Mammalia; order Scandentia; family Tupaiidae; genus Tupaia; species Tupaia belangeri. The sequence goes on from NW_006159583.1 coordinate 8,683,378, forward strand.
ACTGTAGGGCGCGTGCGCTCGCCAGACAGACAGAGACAGACATAGAGACAGAAAGCGAGAAATCACCCCCCAGGGGGGATGGTCACACCGCAATCTCTTCTCCTCCATTCTCCTCTCGGGACCTTGGGCACGCACACACACGCGCCCGGCGTGAGTTTTAAGCCACCGGGTCCGGGACACGAACCGCGGTCGACTACGTGGGAGTCCAGTGACATAGCCATTACGCTAACTGCTGGTTCCCTAAAATTTCCCTTTTTTTGAGTTTTTTGCAATTGGGAGCATATGCTCGGCAGAGAGAAAGAGAAACAGAGACAGTGAGAAGGAAAGAGAGAAATCATCCCCCAGCAGGGAGGGCCACCACAATCCCTTCTCCTCCATTTTCCTCCCAGAATTTGGGACAAGCGCTCACACATACCCAGATTGATTTTCTTTTGTTTTTGTTTCTTTTAGGTTTTTGCCATAGGGCATGGGTGCTCTCAGAGAGAGACTGAGAAAGGGAAACTGAGAAGTCATCCCCTGTGCCCTGGATGGCCACAGGGCAGTAACTTCTCCTCCATTCTCCTTTGGCATGTACACATAAGTGCCCAGCGGGATTTTCAAGCTATCAGGTCTGGGACTCAAAACAGAATCAGCATATGGGAGTCCAACATCTTAACTACTACTACACCTGCTAGCCCCCCAATTTTTCTTTTCTTAAAAAAAGTCTATGTCTTTTTTATTTATTTATTTATTTTTATTTTATTTTTTTTAATTTAATTTAATTTTTTTTTGGAGAGGTTTTTAATATAGGGCGCGTGCACTCACCAGACAGACAGAGAGAGACATAGAGACAGAAAGCGAGAAATCACCTCCCAGGGTGGATGGTCACGCGGCAATCCCTTCTCCTCCATTCTCCTCTCGGGATCTTGGGCAGGCACACACATGTGCCTGGCATGAGTTTTAAGTCACCGGGTCCGGGACGCAAACCACGGTCGACTACGTGGGAGTCCAGCGACATAGCCATTATGCTAACTGCTGGTTCCCAAGTCTATGTCTTTTATCTTTGCTGAGACATCCTAGTAAAAGATGCCATCATATTGTACCAGACTACTACATGATTTCCTAACTAGATCTTCCAGTATCTACCTCTGCTCCAGATCTCATTCATTCTAATTCATTATCCAAAAAGTAGAGTACTCTTTCTAAAACATAAATCATCTTGTTTTTTTCTTTTGTTTAAAATCCTATGATTTCCCATTGCTCTTTAAAATTCTTATTATTTCTTTTCTTTTCTTTTTTTTTTTTTTTTTTGAGAGATTTTTTGCTATAGGGCACGTGCACTTGACACAGAAACAGACAGAGACAGAAAGTGAGAAATCATCCCCTGGGGGGGATAGTCACACCACAATCCCTTCTTTTCCATTCTCCTCTCAAGATTTTAGGCATGCACATGCGCCTGCACCTGGTGTGAGTTTTAAGGCACCAGGTCCGGTTCTCAAACCACAGTCGATTACGTGGAGTCCAGAGATGTAACCATTACGCCATTTGCTGTTCCCAATTGCTCTTTAAAATTCTATAATGGCTTCCTGTTGCTAAAATGGCTTAGAAGATCCCATGTAATCAAGATTGCACTGACCTCAGCAAGTTCATGATACACCATTCTCCCCCTCAGTCTCTGTTCTCCAATCTTAGGTCTTCTTCTGGTTATCTGAATACACTTGGCTCCTTTCAATATCAGGGTCTTTGCATATGTTGTACCCTCTACAGAGATGTATTTCATTCCCACTGCCAACATCTAGCTAATGCTCAGGTTAAAAGTTTCTTCCATAGGAAACTTTTCCCTGTCACCATAGCACTCTTGTTTTTAATCATCTACCCTGAATCTCTTCACAGTATGTACAAAATTTGTAATTAAGTATTGTAGGGCTGGCCCTATAGTACAGTGGTTAAGTGCTCTGCAGAAGTAGCCAGACCCTACATTGCTTACCAAGGTTCAAATTCTGGCCCTGGCAGCTTGAAAAATCTGCGGGGCACATGTGTATGTGCCTAAGATACTAAAGGGGTGGAGAAATGGAAAAAAGGATTGCAGTGTTACTAGGTCCCACTGACTGTGCATGTGGTCTTTTGGTCTTTCTCTCATGCCTGCACATGCACCATCTGACCGAAAAAAAAAAAAAAAGCATAATTAATTGTTTCATGTTTGCTTTCTTACCAAGATATGAAGCCCATGAAGTCAAAGACCTCTTTTTCACTGACTAGGACAAGGGATGTCACAAAGAGGGGCTTATTAAATGTTTGCTGAACTGAATAGGAGATGTCAGGGCTGTGTATATCTTATTCAATGCTATATCCTCAGAGCCAAATAGTGTAACTGGGGCATACTAGGCAATCAGTAAGTATTTAAGAAGAATCTGAATGAGCATCATCTGAGCTTGAGTTAATAATTCTTCACCATTATAATCTTACCCTAGTTCATAACTATATGAGACCAAACTGACTTGGGAAAAAAAGGAGTGAAATAGTTGTAAAAATTATTTTTAGAGTGTAAAATATGAATGAAAACATACCTTTAGAAATGCCCAGGCAATTTTCCGAAAACCACACTCTTGGTTTTGAATCTCAGAGTTATTCTTTATTTCATCCATGCTTAAGAAATCAAGAATCTGCAAATAATTTTTCAAAAATTACTTTACAGAACTCTAGATTACTGAAAATTCAATATTTTCTAATAAAATTATTAAAAAAAAGAAAATCTTTTGTATACTTAAAAATGTTTTTCTTATAAAGGGAGTAAAAACATTTTTCTCATTTCATTCACCGTAATGTTAGCGCATTTAGTTATTGAAGGTCCAGTTTTTACTTTACCTTTTATTTATAAATATTGTTTTAAAATTTATTTTTTATTTAATTTTCCACTTTATGATTTATTTACATTCAATTATTGTACATCTCTATAGTACACAATATAGGTTTTCAAAGTATGCATGAAGTATACAACAATCAAATCAAGGCTATTACAATATACATCATTTTCAACAGAAAATGTGTTTGTCAAATGTTCTGTGTTTGTTAAATCTTTCTTCCCTGAGCCCCTTTCACTAGTCTTCTACCGTCTATACTCATCTTCTCTGCTATTACATCTTTGAATCTTTCAATTTCTTTTTCTTTTAAGTATTTATTGTAATTTATATATAATCATTACACATCTTTGTAGGCCACAGAATGGTCTTTAAAAGCATGTACAGTTTGTGTAATAAGCAAATTGAGGATGTAAACATATTCACCACCTTTAACATTTAACATTATTATATAGGGAACATTTGAAACTTGCTCCAGTGGTTATTCTGCAAGTATGTACTGAACTGACATTTACTGTGAGGTATAGTTCTAAAGCAAAACATATTGATTAAACAATTAAAACATATTGATTAAACAACAAACAATCTCATAAATTAATGAAAATAATCTTTTTTCTTTGAGAGACTTTTGCTAGAGTGCTTGCATTCACTGGATAGACAGAGATACAGAGAGACAGAAAGTGAGAAATCACCACTGCCACCCTCCACCCCCAGAGAGATGGCTATGCTACAATCCCTTCTCTATTCTCATCTCAGAATTTTGGGCACGCATGCATGTGCACCCAGCGTGAGTTTCAAGCCACCAGCTCTAGGAATTGAACTGAGGTTGGCCATGTGGGAATTCAGTGCCTTAATCACTACGCCATGTGCTGGCCCCAAAGATAATGTTAACAGAGCCAATGAAAGACGAATCTGTAGTTTCCAATTAGAGGACTATGGGAGATGAGAGTTTATAATCTGAGAAGTCTGTGGGTATCAGTTATCGGTTCAGTTAGTGACAGATAAATCATCAGTGCAAATGTCAATATAGTTAAGAAGGCAAATATCTTCTTTGTGCTAATAGTTAACATGATAATAGTTTTGCCTTCTTATACTGCCAAAAGGTGTCAGAGACATTCCCATCACCACCACAGCTAAGGATCTGTGGTCCACACTTAGATAACAACATTTACATACCAACTTGCTAAATATACATTCGCATTAGCTGAAATAGCTGATCAATCAAATCTTACCTTTCTGGTATAATATCTTCTTGAACAAAAGAAAATATGTATCCATATTAGATGAGAAAACACCACATTTTAAAAATTAGAATGAACAAATTATAACTTTTTGGTAGTAAAAAAAAATTTTTATGCTATAAAGCTGTACAATGATTGAATGTAAAAAACGTAAGAAAACAAAAGAATAAGCAAATTCATCATGTTGAGGTTCTTTATAAACTTTAACAGTCTGAGTTTATAAAATGTCCCCAGAAGAGACTACTCTATCTTTTTTAAACTGGAAGGGAGGTTTTCTCTACTTCCCTTTGTTTTATAGAGAGAAGATAAGATAGAGAAAAGAAACCTGATTTTTTTTAGGTTCAAACTATCTTCAGATAGAATTACCTACACTTAAAATTGAAGAAACTTTGAGGAAATCACTTGGACTCCAAACCTTGTTATACTTTCAGTAGAAAAAATTAGAATAACAAGTCAGCTCAAAGGCTAGGTGTTCCATGAAGCTTTCTCTGATTCCCCTGACCCTCCAACCCCTACCAACCTCTTAGATCTAAGAAGTCTATATAATTTCCGATTACATAATGTACTATACTAGTCAAATGATCTATGTATGTTTATCTTTACTTGTCTAGGTAGGATACATACTCTTAAGGAATCTATATAGTTAAATGAGTTTACACTCATTTGTGAAATGGGTTAAGAAGGGAAGACTGCATTCATATAGTTTAGATCAATCAGTACATCCCAAGTCACGAGATTGTTCTATAGATTAAATGATACAGTATAGATTAAATGGCTAACTACTAGCACTAGTAAATGCTAATCAAATATGCTAGTACTATTTTTAAAAAGACCTCTCACTTGTATTTCCACAAATTTAAATCCTAGGGATGAAATTCTTAAATTACTTTGTTGCATTACTGAATTATTAAAAATGACAGCTTATATTTGTTATATTAAATATAAACTAAAATTTAGTTTCACTGCTCTATTCAATGCATACCTCAAAGAACAGAATGACTTTAGGACTCTCATCAAAATCTCGAAGCAAATAGGGAAAATTTTCATTAAATATAATTTGTTCTTCCCACTCTGGAAGTCTTGATTTTAACTGTTTAAAATCATATGGCTGAGTCATAATAGGAAGAATATAATCCACATTCTCTTTTTCATAATAAGATGAAACAGGCCGTTCACTGTTCAAAGAAAGATACTTCCATCAACATAATACTTTATGATAATTTTGAAACAGTGACAAAATACATGCAGTGTACAAGGTAAGACAACAAGAAATAATTAATAGCCATAATGATAGAAGAAAAATTGTTTTTATTATACATCTATAAAACTACAAATCCTGAAAGACTTACAAAGCAGTGATACCTTACTACACCTCACTTTTTATATACCACCAGTTGGTTTTACAGAACTGTAACAAAAATATAAAGCAAGAAGTATTACTGCACCTTTATTTTATAGAGCTGGAATAAAGTAACTTCTTCAGAGTAATTCCTATAGAATTTTAAATAAATTTGTGATAAAGTAGTACAGTACATTTATTTAAATTAGAAAAAGAGCACTACATTGTAAAACCTTTGAGCTGTCATGTTTTTAGTGTGTCCTAAGTCCACTGAATATGTGAATGATTTTTATTGAATATCTTTACATTTTCACCTCACCATCTCCTTCTTTCTTGCTTCCTTTCCCTTCCCTACTTCCTTCCTTTTTTATTGCCAGAGGACTCATGCACTCACTTCCCAAAGAGAAAGAGAAAAAGGGAGAAAGCACCAACAAATGGGGCATGGTTACACCACAATCCTTTCTCCTCCATTTCTCTATTCTGCAAGAATTTGGCTATATGCATGTACATATGCCTGGTTTGTTTTTCAAGCTGCTGGGGCCAAGATTCAAACTGTGTAGTTGGTCATGTGGGATGTGGCTTCCTTAACCACGAGGCCACAGGGCTGCCTTCCTTCTCCAGTCTTCTTTCTAGGCAAATAATTTTTTTTTTATTATAATCATCTTCTTTTTGCTTGGGCCTTTAACCAGGTATAAGCTATGGAAATAATCTTTGTAAAAAAATTCAAGACTCATTTACCTCACCTGAAGCCCAAAAGAAAAATATAATTATAGCACTTATAGTGCAATATAATGTAATATAAGATGATATGCGATTCAAGTTTTATACTAAAAATTAGTCACTAAGCTTCACAGAAATTCTCTACCACTTAAAATGAATTACTCCCCTCTACTTAAAAATGAAGGGACCAGCAGATGGCATAATGGTTACAATGTTGAACTCCCACATAGTAGACTGTGGTTGGAGTTTCAGACTGATTAGCTTAAAACTCATGCCTAGTGCATGTGAATGGATGACCAAAATCCCAAGAAGAGAATGAAAGACAAAGGACTGAAGTGTGGCCATCTCCTCTAGGGGTGATTTCTCACCACTTTCTGTCTTTCTGTCTGTGTCTCTATCCAGTAAGTGCATGTGCCCTATAGCAAAAATCTCTCTCAAAAAAAAAAAAAAAAAAAAAAAGAAAAGAAAAAGAAATTATCTATTGAATTAACAGAAGATCCCTATTTCTTATATACAACACACCAGTCAATGTCAATGGCTAATGAACACCTACCAGTAACAGACTATTGTTTAATGCAAATCGGTAGCTCTAGTCCAACTGACTTTTAACAACCAACAGCAAAACAGAGGATTTTCAGAGTAGAAAGTTTCCATTTAAAAAGTGAGCTATGTAATTAAAAATAGTTACCTGTCATCTTTTTTAACATATTGACCCGTATTCTCATCAACTACGTGTATTTTTACCATTGGGTGAGAAATCATAAAATCTGATTTAAGTCGATCAGTTCGGTGAATGTAAACTCCCAAGACAAGGTCATCATCAAGCAAACATTTGGGATAAACAGGACTATCTCGGCTGGTTACTTCATGAACACCATCACCATCAATGTCTTCATTATCATCTGAAACTACACACATGGAAAAAAATCAATATTATAACTAATTCTTCTTATAGGCAGATTTATATATCCTTGTTAATAAAGGAAATTCAAGGGAAAATAAAACATCAGACAGTAGCAAACCACACTCTGAATATAAAATACTGAATTTACTAATGCATTAAAATAAGACAAAGAATATTGTTTTCCTAACAATTATAATACAAAAAGGAAAAAAATGTGAGTTGAACAAAAATGTAATTTTATCTAGGAATTTTCTAGGTGGGCTATATATCACTCGATTCACTTAAAACTGGAATTGATTTTGGAGAGAGACTAGGAGGATATAACAAGTTGAAACTTCAGGTATTATCTGGAAAAAGTTAAGTAAATTGCAAAAGTCTTATTTTAAATGTATCAGGAAGGTATGGAACCAATATATGTGTGCTAGATGGATTAAAGTTCCACAGAGGAAGAATCAGAGTGTAAGTCAATGGACTGGCAGTTGTTTTTGTCACTGGGAATATTTGTTGGCATGGTGTAGGCAGAGGATCAGTCTGGCACAGATGGGAAGTTACTATAGATAGAAGAAATTAACACATAATATAGATAGAAGAAATTAATAAAATAGGACACAAATGTAAAATAGAGAAAATCAAAGTTAGTTATTAAGAGAAAATAAATTACTAACATCATAGATGGAGTATCTTTTCAGATGCAACAGACATTCAAATGTGAAAACTAGGATTAAATGGACATATACCTCACAGATATTGTGGATTCAGTTTGAGATCACTACAATAAAGTAATTGTTTTAACAAAGTAAGCCATGTAATTTTTCTTTTGTTTCCCAGTATATGTAAAATATTATGTTTACATTATATTGTAGTCTTTGAAGTGTACAATAGCATTATATCTAATGAAATATACATATCTTAGTTAAAAATACTTATTGGTAAAAAATGTAGATATCTTAGTTAAAAATACTTACTAGTAAAAAATGTTAACAATCATCTGAACCTTTAACAAGTCATAATCTTCTGCTGGTGGAGAGGGTATGGCCTCAATGTTGATAGCTGCTGACTAATAAGGGTGGTGGTTGCTTAATGTTTGTGTGGTTGTGACAACTTCTTAAAATGATACGAAAATGAAGTAAGTTTGCCACATTGGATAACTTTCTTTCACCAAAGATTTCTATGCTGTTTCATACCATTTTACCCAGAGTAGAACTTTCAAAACTAGATGGGGACTAGCAGGTGGCGTGGTGGTTAAGGTGCTGGACACTCTCACATGGCCAACCACAGTTTGAGTCCTAGACCTGGTGGCTCGGTTTCTCACTTTCCCTCCCTCGCTCTGTGTGGCTCTCTCTGGCCAAATTAAAATAAATAAATGAATAAATAAAATTAAATAATTCTTTAAAAAAAAAATCTAGAGTCAATCCTCTCAAACTCTACCACTGTCTATCAACTAAATTTATGTAATATTCTAAATCTATTGTTGTTATTTCACAGTATTCACAGCATCTTCACCAAAAGTACATGCCATCTTAAGAAATCACTTCATTTGTCTATCCACATAAAAATCAACTGCTCCAAGTTTTATCATGCATTGTAGTGATCCAATCACATCTTTAGGGCTCCACTTGTAACTCTTGCTATTTCCATCTATCTGCAATTACTCTCAGCAACTACTGAAGTCTTGAACCCCTCAAAGCCATCCATATGACTTGAATTTTTTCCAAGCTCCTGTTGATATTTTCTCATGAATCATAAATGTTCTTAAAGGCATCTAGAAAAATGAAGACTTTCCAGATGCCTTTTCAGTCAGGTTTTCAATTGATTTTGCCCAGATCTATCAAAAGAATCACTACCTATGATAGCTATACTCTTATTAAATGTATTTCTTAAATAATAAGACTTAAAGTCAAAATAACTCCTTGGCTCATGGGCTATGGAATAGATATGTTACCAGGGATGGAAGCAATATTAATTTCCCTGTATATCTGCAGACATTCAAATGTGAAAACTAGGATTAAATGGACATATAGGGATACCTCACAGATATTGTGGGTTCAGTTTGAGATCACTGCAATAAAGTAAATGTCTTAACAGAGCACTTGGGGTAACCAGGTGTGTATTATCAACGAGCAATAGTATTTTGAAAGTTTTTTTTTTTTTTCCTGAGCAGTAGGTCTCAGTAGTGAACTTAAAATACTCAGTAAACCAGGCCAGCAGATGGTGTGCTGGTTAAGGTCCTGAACTCCCACATGGTCAACCATAGTTCAAGTCCTGGACATGGTGGCTTGCTTTCTCACTTTCCCACTCTCTCTCTCCCTGTCTGTCTCTGTCTGGGGAGCATAAAGTCATAAGGTGAATTTAGTAATAATAATAAATAAAAATTAAATAATTTTTAAAAATTCAGTAAACCATGATGTAAAAACATGTGTTGTAATCCAGGCTTTGTTGTTCTATTTACATAACACAGGCAAAGTAGATTTAGCACAGTTCTTAAGGGCCCTAGGATTTGGGGAATGGTAAATGATCATTAGCTTCATCTTCAAGTTACCATCTTCAAGTTACTGCCTTAATTTCTAACAAGAAAGACCATGCTTTGATGTTTTAAATCCAGGCATAGATCTCTCTCTCTCTCTTGCTATTAAAGTTCTAGATACCATATTCTTCCAATAGAAAGCTGTCTCTTCTACATTGAAAAGCACTTGTTCAGTTCAGCCATTTGAGCGAATCAATGTTCTTAGCTAGATCTTCTGAATAAGTTACTGCAACTTCTACATCAGCACTTATGCTTCACTTTGTACTTTATCTTATAGACACAGCTTTTTTTTCCTTTCTCTTTTTTTTTTTTTTGAAAAGAATTATTTTATTTAACTTTCTTTGTTCATTTCTTTTTTTCTAATTTTGACCAGAGAGAGACAGAGTGAGAGAGAGGGGGAAAGTGAGAAAGCAAGCCACCAGGTCTGAGATTTGAAACATGGTCGGCCATGTGGGAGTCCAGTGCCCCTTAACCACCACGCCTTTTGCTGGCCCCCTTTCTTTCATTTTTTAAAGAGGTTTTTACCTTAGGGCACATGAGTTTGCTGGAGAGAGAGATAGCGAGAGGGAAAGCTAGAAGTCACTCCCCAGGGGGAATGGCCATGCCACAAAGCCCTTCCCCTCCCTTTTCCTCCCTGGACTTGGGCATACACACACATGTATCCAGTATGAGTTTCAAGCCACCGAGTAAAGGACTCAAACTGCAGTCTCCCATGTGGGATCCAGTGATATAACTACCACTCCATTTGCCAGCCGCAAGACAGCTTTTTTCTTTAGGCCTCATGAACTAACCTGTGCTTCTAGCTTCCAAAATTTCTTCTGTAACTTCCTCACTTCTCAGCCTTCAAAGAATTGAAGAGAGTTAGGGGCTTGCTCAGATTAGATCTGACTTATAGGTATGCTGTGACTTGTTGATCCTCTATCCAGACCAATAAAACTTTTTCCAGATCAACAAGGATGTTCACTTTCTTATCATTTGTTTCACTGGAGTAGCACTTTTAATTTCACTGAATAATTTCTCCTTTGTATTCTCAACTGGCTCACTAGAGTATATCTCAACTTGCATTCCTCCGTAAGCTTAATTATTTCTAGTTTTTTAAATCCAAGTATGGCTTTTCTTCTCACTTGAATACTTGGAGGACATGGTAGGGCTACTAACCGGCCTAATTTCTATATAGTTGTGTTTCTAGAATAGGGTAGCCTAACAGGGAGAGAGATGGAGAACAACCAGTTGGTGGAGCAGTCAGAAGACACATATTTATCAATTAAGTTCACTGTCTTCTATGAAAGGGGTTCATGGCGTCTCCAAAGAATTATAATATCAGAGATCACTGTTCACGGATCACCACTACAAATACAGTAATGAAAAAGTCTGAAATATTCCAAGAATTATCAAAATGCACCACAGCGACTGAAAGTGAGCACACGCTACTGAAAAAATGGTGCCAACCAATTTGCTTGATACAGGGTTGCCACAAACCCATGATTTGTAAAGACTGCAATATCTGTGAAGCACAATAAAGTGAAGCTCAATAAAATGAGGTATGTTTGCGTTCCTCAAGGAATAGTCTATCAAAGTTAACAGAAGAACTACAAAGTGTGAAAACATTAATATTCATTGAAGAATCTAAGTTTGATTTAAAATTCTTTCTGCAAGGAAAATGTCAGTCTAATAGTCTTCATCAGTAATTTATCCACTTAGGGAAGAAATAACACTAATCTATGCAAATATTTTCAAAGAATTAAAAAAGATAAAATATTTCTCAACTCTTTTTTTTTTTTTTTTTGAATGTTTTTGCCATAGGGTCCATGCACTTGCCAGAGAGACAGAGCAAGCTAGAGAGAGAGAAAGTGAGAAATCATCCACTGGGGGGTAGGCTGCACCACAATCCCTTCTCAATTCTCCTCCTGAGATTTTGGGCATGTATGCACATGTGCCTGTTGTTGAGTTTCAAGCTGCCAGGTCTAGAACTCAAGCTGCGGTCAACTATGTGGGAGTCTAGCACCTCAATCACCACATCACCTGCTGTTCTGATTCCCAGCTCTTTTGGGACCTCCAAAACCTAATAGCAAAACTCTGGGTATTTTGAGAAGGAAGAATACAAATTAACTTTTCTCATGACCATAGATAGAAAATCCTACACAATGTACCAACAAACCAAATCAAGAATAAAGAATAATCAATCAAGTTGAAGAAGAAAAAACCTGGAGTACACTAACAATCAAAGTTACAGTAATTAAGACATGGTGGTATTTGTACAAACTAATGTAACAGAATAGAAACCAGAAAAACTGATCAACATTTAATGTCATGTTATGATAAAAGTGACACTGCAATACAGAATGAAAGACACTCTTTTCCAGTAAATGGCACTAGGTTAGACATAAATTCACATGGGAAAAAAGTGTCCTGATCACTGCTTCCCACTGTATACAAAATCAATTCCAGATGAATTGCAGATCTAAATGTGAAAGTAAAAGTTTTATGAATGTATGCATGTATGTATTTTTGCCACAGGGTGTGTGCACTTGCTGGAGAGACAGAGCAATACAGAGAGATGGTGAGAAATCACCCTCTAGGAAGGTGACTCCATGTCACAGTCCCTTCTCCATTCACCTCTTGGGATTCTGGGCATGCATGCATATGTGCCAAGTGTGATTTTTCAAGCCTATGGGTCCAGGACTCAAGCTGGTCAGCCATGAGGGAATTCAGAGCCTTAACCACCATGTTACCTGCTGGTCTCCAAAGTAAGACTTTTAGAATAATGATTTTAGGACTTAGGAAAGATTTCTCTTTTTTTGCAACTGCCATAATTCATGTGTGTTCTCCAGGGAGTAAGAGAGAAAACACCCCCCAAATTGAGTATAGTCACACTGCAATTCTTTTTCCTCCATTTCTCCATCATGTCAGGATTTTAGACATATACACACATGAACCTAGCATGTTTTTCAACTCTCCAGGCTAGGAATGGAAATGCAGTTGGCCACATAGGATCTGGTTTCATATATGTTGTGCTTACTTTTGTGCTATGGGGACAGTCTGGGAAAGATTTCTTAAATTATAGAAAAAACTTTAGAAGAAAAAAAATGTAGGCTATATACAAACTTCTGTTCTTCAAAAAATACCAAAAGAGAGAAACAATAAAACCCCAAAATAGGTGTTATTATTTATAATATTTGAGGAGTCAACAAAAGGTTTGTGGAAAATGAACATTATACATAGACTTCAAAATTTTGTTGTATCCAAATAAATTCATATTTTAATTCTATTTTTCAGTGAACCTGTGAAGTCCCCTCATGAGATGCTTCAAAGAAAAGTTCAAAAAATTTTAATTATAAAAAGCACAAAACATCACCAATTGTTTCTCTATGGAAAACATATCATATACTTTAAAACTGTCTATTTTAATCCCAAGTTTTAGGGACCAGTAATTGGTGTAATGGCTATGTCACTGGACTCCCATATAGTTGACCACGGTTTGAGTCCCAGACCCGGTGGCTTAAACTCACGCTGGGCGCATGTGTGTGCATGCATGCCCAAGATCCCAAGAGGAGAATGGAGGAGAAGGGATTGCAGCATGGTCATCCTCCCTGGGGGGTGATTTCTCTTCTCTGTCTGTCTTTCTGACTAGTGCACGTACCCTATAGTAAACACCTCTCCAATAAATAAATAAATAATCCCAATTTTTAGCCAATTAAATGGAAACTAAAAGAGGGGAGAAAAAAGGATGCAGTAAGCAACAAAGAAATAAAAAGAAAAAAAGAGAAAAAAGGAAAGCAAAATACGAGAAAAGAGTAAGATAAAAAGCAACAGGAAAAAGGAAAGTTGAAAAAAAAAGAGAGAAGCAAAAAAAAAAAAAAGAAGCAGAATTAGGCTAAGGAATTGAGAAGATACTGTGTTTCACAAAGGGAGATGCAGGTTTAACACCTGAAATGGTTATTAGTACTTTCAACAACTGGGTCTTAACCTTAGAGGTTCTAAACTCAATGGTTCAAAGAAATTTGCAATGCACAACAGCAACTACAAAATGAGTATCATTGTAGAGCTGAATTAAACTGAGTATTAGAGATAACTCAAATAATACAAACTCACCAGAGACCCACAGTTACAAACAAATGAATGTTTTAATCTAGATGAATCCAAGAACAAGTAGCAAATATTCTATATTTGAATTTATTTAAACCATATCTTTTAGTTTTAATTTTAAGAGCTAAAATTCCTATAATCAAGTTATTTCTATGAAGGCACACAACTTTTAATTTGTATTACGAACCTGCTTTAGCCTTCTTTTTTGTTTTTTTTTGTTTGGATTTTGTGTTTTCTGGAATATTGTCTGCTACATTTTGTTCGGCCGAGCTTATTTCATCATCTCGATGAGAATCTGGAGTGACTATTCCAACTGGAGGGTCCTTCTTTTGTTCATTTTCAACTGTGTCATCAGAGATGGTCAATGCACTGTAAATATAACCCAATTACAGCCAATATCAATACAGTATTATTATTTGTCTTGTAGTAGAGTGGAAAACAGACAAGTACAATCCTAAAAGTGATCTTATTCTCTGCTGAGAGATGCATATATTTTCTTATTACACTAAAATGGGTAGTTGTTGAACTAGGTATCATATGTACTATTTTATACTTGGTGAGGGGTCACATATCCCATGAGCTCTAATTCCCAGGGAAAGTGAAATTGTATTTTATGAGTGATCTGCCTTTACATATAACTGATCAAAGCATCCTCACCCTGCTGCCAAGTAAATGAGTAATGAACAAATTTGTAAAAAACTTTACTTAAAGGCAAAAAAAAAAAAAAAAAAAAAGTGTTCTGTTTTCTAGAGGCTTAAAATATACAACTTTTGATTTCTAGGTAAAAATTAACTCCTGTATTTTCCAGTGATTGGTGTGTCATGACATTTCAGAAGGTTATTATTAAAATTAAAATCTGCGTCACATGAATCCATACATGGTTAGGGATAGCATCCAAGAAGCATTCTGAGTTTACAGTGAAACCAACTTATTAAAGTTTATTTACAATTTATCAAATATTTTTAAAAAACTGCATTTAAATAATAAAAAGTTGACTTCCAATACATCTTAGTCATATTTTTAACAAAATACCTGGAAATTAAGAAGACCACAGAAATATTTCTATTTAGGTCATCAGAAAAGTTATGACGTATTTTTTTGGTTTTTCTGTGTAGAAATGTGTCATGACTTTCCCGATGACCCGAGTCATTTCAGAAAGCCATGTTATTTAATCACATTACTATATACAGGTACTCCTCACATGCTACTGTCATGGAAGGCATGGTTTATTTAAAATTCATAAACTAACCTTATTTCACAGTAAGTCTGACTTACCACTACATCACAGATGTGGTAGTTATTAAGAACGAGGAAAATTTATAGTATAATGCGGGTTAAGCAGTCCTAATATGGCCTCTATCGATCCCTACTTCTTGATATTGTGTTTCTGACAACTCAATATTTGCATCTTTGAAGAATTCCCTTTCCTCTGAGTATGGCTAGGCCATTCTGAGACAAAATATGACAAAAAGGATGCCATCTCTAAGATTAGGTTCCAAAAAGACTGACTTCTGTCCTGTTCTCACTTTTTCACAGTCCCTGCAATGCAGAAGCAAGTGGTCATGCTGTGAGTAGCTCATATAGAAAGGTCTATGGGGCAAGGAACTGAAGTCTCTGGCCACAGTCAGGCAGAACCTGAGACATGCCAACAGACCCATGAGTGAGCCTAGAAGTAAATCTTCTGAAGGCTTCTAACAGCTATGTCACATGGCAGCTCTTCCCTCTTAGTAAAGGCTTAGGATGACTTTAGCTCTGGCTGATTACTGCCTTTGAGAAAAACTGTGACAGTTCAGGGTGCCCAGCTAAGTCACCCCCAGAGTCCTGACCCATAGATATTGAGACAATAAATGTTTTTTGTTCTAAGCTGCTAAGTTTTAAGGTAATTTTTTCTTTTTTTTAGAGGGAGATTTTTGCCATAGGGAGTGTACGCTGCTTGCCAGGGAGACAGAGAGAGAAAGAAAGCAAGAAATCACCCCCCCCCGGGGGGGGGGGGGGCCACACCCCTCTTAGTAAAGGCTTAGGATGACTTTAGCTCTGGCTGATTACTGCCTTTGAGAAAAACTGTGACAGTTCAGGGTGCCCAGCTAAGTCACCCCCAGAGTCCTGACCCATAGATATTGAGACAATAAATGTTTTTTGTTCTAAGCTGCTAAGTTTTAAGGTAATTTTTTCTTTTTTTTAGAGGGAGATTTTTGCCATAGGGAGTGTACGCTGCTTGCCAGGGAGACAGAGAGAGAAAGAAAGCAAGAAATCACCCCCCCCCCGGGCGGGGGGGATGGCCACACCACAATCACTTCTCCTCCATTCTCCTCTTGGAATCTTGGGCATGCACACACATGTAGCCAGTATGAGTTTGAAGCCACTGGGTCTGGGACTCCAACCATGTTTGACTATGTGGGAGTCCAGCAACATAACCATTATGCCATCTGCTGGTCTGGAGGTAATTTTTTTCATTGTAACAATAGATGACTAGTACATACACTAATATGTCTATGCCCCAACTTGATTGGCCTTCTCTTTGTTACTCTTTATCGTCTAGCTTTATTTAAGAAGAGAATTATTTTTAGGTCAGTGCTGCAGAGGAAACTGCCTTTGAATACCAAAGAGTAGTCACAAACATAATGTTCCAACTCAAGTTGTTTCTCTAAATGAGAATTTCAGGAAAAAAGTTAATTATGGCAATTAAAAGGTATTTTCTGTCCTAATATTTTCTCCAAGGACAGAATATATAAAGATGAATATATTCACAGAAGACCTCATCATATATGAAGAGAATAAAAAATGGAGACTTACGGGAAAATGGGATGAAAGAATGAGTTTACTATGTTGCAAAAAATTTTTAAGTTCATGTAAAGTTTTCTTATAATATGTATTTTCCATGAGGACTCCTCATATACAAGCATAGATATTTAAGCATCATAAATAGGAAAAGAATAGAATACCAAATCTTTTTTAGAGATTATCTTTGCAGGTTGTTCTACAATGAGCAAACGTTACTTGTACAGTAACCTTTTATGTATTTGAATAATGTTATATAATAACATGTAATAGTTATAGATACTGATTGGATAATATTCATATAGCATTAGGGTTAGGGTGAAATTCATATATGCAAAAAGGCATTTATAATTCATAAAAGAGGAAATAACTAGGTTTCTAATACTTAAAAAACACATATAAGTGAAAAGTTAAGGGTAGAGACTCAAAAACTGGACTGCCAAGTTTCTGGCTCAGCCTCTTACTAGTTTTGTGACTTAAACTCTTTGGTTTCAGCAAACTAGGATAATATTACTTTTACTCACAGGGTCGTTAAAAGGAACAAGTTAATTCTTATAAAGCATCCAACACATAGTAAGGCTGCACCTTAGTAGCAATGTCTCCAAGTGAAGCCTAAGAATGTTCTTTGTTAAATTATAGATAGCATTCAAAATAATATTTTTTTAGAGACTATTTTCTATTTATCAATGTAAAGTACCTTGTTTCAGTTTCAGGCAGGACTGGAACTTTCTTTTTCTTCTTTTTCCTTTTCTCACTGCTCAATTTGTCATCAGGCAGTAAAGTATCCGAGGGAAAATATGCCAACTGTTCTTTGAGTTTCTTTCTTATTTTCTTCTTAATCTCTTTTGCCATTTCTTCAGCTACTTGGAGTTGATAAGCTTGCATCAATTCTTCAGTCTCTTCTAAATCATTATTTTCTCCTCCTTCATTAGCTCTCTCATTTTTCCGATGATGGACACTTGGCTGTGGCTTCGCTCGTGTTTTCTGGTATGAAGAACCCACCTTCTTCTCAGGAGTTTCCAGATGCATTTCTTGGGCAGTCACCTGGAGCAATGTCTTTGTAGCCTTTTTATTTGACTTTACTTGTTTGTCATCCTCTACACAAACAGCATCATTTGGAAATTCAACTGTTGATTGTGTGTTTCTCAGGTTTTTTTTAGTCATGTGCATACTCTTCTCTGGGTTAGTAGTGTTAGGAGCACTTACTTCATCACTGTCTGTTTCTCTAATATTATGAAGATTGCTTCTACTGGTGTTAAGCTATGAAAAGAAGACATAATAACAACATTTTAGCTAATCATAGTTTAGTTAAGTAAAGATAAATTCAATGATTAATGTTCCACAATAAAAAGCTGGGAAGATAATTTATTTACTTGGACACAATGATACTATTCTACAACATTTACTAAACGCTCTCCTAATTTACATTCCCAGAATTAGATTATTAATCTCTGAAAGTAACTTCACCTTAGTTAATTAACTAACATAGGAAAAGTACTTAAAAACTTTCCAGAAGGAAATATGAAAACCATGCCAAGCTCAAGTGCATGTGTGCCTGAAATCCTGACAAGATGGTGAAATGGAGATGTAATCATGCATCACTGGGGGAGGGGAGCTTTCTCTTTCTCTCTCCTCAGTAAGCACATGTGCCCTCTAGCAATTAAAAACAAAACAACACACAAAAAGAAACCTTAGTGTACATCAGTAAACTCATGTATTTCTGGGAAAAATCTTCATTTTGGTCTTGGCTTCATTTACAGTACTTTAGTTTTTGTCCATTCTGCGACTCATTGAAAAATGTAGTAAATAGCCAATGTATGTGGAAAGGAGAAGGAAAAAAATGCTGAAAAAACTAGTAATCCAATATATAGCTCCAATATTTTACCATCTTCAAGGCTCTTCTGCTCATCTAAAATACATTTCAAAGTTTTATCTATTCTTCAAGGGTAAGTTATGAGGTTACATCTTCCATAAATTTTCCTAATCAGATCTAACAAAAATAACCTCTTTTTAAAAAGTAAGTTTATTTTCAGATGTTCTGTTTTTATGCAATATAGATTTAATTTAAAACAATAACAAAAAAGAGGTCAGCAGGTGATGTGCTAGATAAAGTGCTGGACTCTCCCACATGGCCAACCATGGTTCGAGTCCTGGATCCTATGGCTTACTTTCTTACCTCTCCCCAACCCTGCCTTTTTCCGGTGAGCATGCATGCTCTGTGGCAAATTTAAAAATAGTAATAATAATGATAAATAAAATTAAGTAGTAGTCCATTGTATACATATATGCCATGTTTTGTTTCTCCATATAATAATTAACATTTGAGTTATTTTAAGCTATTAAGAAATGTTTTCATTTCTCTTGAACAAATAACCACAAATGGAATTGTGATACAATATGGTTTAATAGATCTTAAACTTAAGTAATTTTACTTGGACACAATGATATTTCTCAAACTGGCTGTGTAATTCTGCATTTTCATTAGCAAGGTGTAAGACTTCCAGCTACTTGACATCCTTTGCACTATTGTTAATTTTTAAAATTTTTGCCTGTTCTAATAGGTATGTAATTATTTCTCATATTAAAACAATTATATTGGTTTAAATTGCATTTTCCTAATTACTAATAACACTGTGAATCTTTACACGAGCTATTTGCCATTCACAGCTCTTCTCTGGTTAAATATTCAAATCTTTCATCCATTTTTATTTTTATTTTATTTTTTTAATTAATTTTTTTTTACATTTAATCACTATATATCTTTATAGCATACAAAATGAATTTTACCATCTTGAATACACTGCATATTGGTCCAACCAAAGATATTATCATACACATCACTGGCAGACAATTTTCCATTTTTGTGTCCATTAAACATTCTGCCTTTTTTTTTAAACCTTTCCTTCCCCCTACCCATAGCCCACCCTTCTCCTGCACTGTCTTTAGTTTGCTATTATTATTATTATCCAAATTTCAAGAAAAGCTTTTTTAGCTTTAATGAATCAAAATCAACAAATATTAAGAAGGGCTGGCAGGTGGTGTGATGGATAAAGGCACTGGATTCTCACAGGGCTGACAACGGTTCAAGTCCCGAACCTGGCAGCTTGTTTTCTCACTTTCCCTTTCTCTCTCTCTCTCTCTGGGCAAATTTAAAATAAATAAATAAATAAGAAGAACAAATGAAATTAAATAAATAGATTTTTTTTAAAAAAAAGATGTTAAGAAAAATCTGCTTAAGACTTAAAGCCAGGATTTTTATAGAGTGGTTTACACATCTATAAGAGTTTTTAAAACGTTCTAGATAAAATGGCACTTTGAAAGTATTTTCTCCCAATTTATGGCTTACCTATTCATTTTCATACAAAGTTCTAAATTTCTACAAAGACCAAATTACCCCATTTTACTCCATGCTTTTATCCTGACAAGTATTCGCATAACCCAAAAATACTATGTTTTTTCTATAAGTTGTATAGTTTTTGTTCTTATAAATATATATATAGGTTTTTATTAATTAATACTTAATTTCTACACTCAAAAATTATGACAATTTATTAAAATGTATATAGACATCCGATTGTTCCAAAACCATTTCTTGTAAAGATTCTCCTTTCCCTCACTTAATTATCTTGACAACCTTGTCAAGAATCAATTGATCACATTTGGGCCTATTTCTAAACTCTCTTCTGTTTCACTGACTTACAAACCATCTTAATGACGATATCAGGTTGTCTTGATTACTATAGCCTTATAATGAGTTTTGACTCAGACGATATAGTTCCTTCAACTTTTCAAAACTGTTTCAAAATTGTTTAGGGTAGCCTAATCTCATATTCACATTTTAAATTTGATAATTAGATTTTAAAAAAACAATTTGCTGATATTTTTATTAGGATTTAAATGAATCAGCAGATCAATTTTTCAAATCTAACCACAATGGCATAGCAGTTAGCACACTGCTCCACAGTGCTGAAGCCATGGGGCCAGGAGGTGCCATGATGGTTAAGGCACTGTACTCCCACATGACCAACCACAGTTTGAGTCCTGAACCTCGTGGCTTGCTTTCTCACTTTCCTTTTTTTTCTCTTGCCCTCTCTCTAGTGAGCATACATGCTCTGTAGCAAATTTAAAACTAATACTAGTGAAAAATAAAATTAAATAAATGTTTTAAAATGGTGAAGCCATTTTTTAGATTGGATTGCTTCTCTGTCAAGAGGCAATGTCTATGATCCCGGCTCGCTAAGGAGGCTTAGGAGATAATCATGGCATGAGGTCCTGTTGAGGGTGCTGCCTTTTCCTATCTCTCTCTCATAAAAGAAATATACATTTAAAAAAAAAAGTATTAATTTTAAGGGCCAGCAAGGTGGCAGTAGTTAGATCCCATATAACCTTTGGCACTGTTTGAGTACCAGAACTGGTAAGTCTGAAAAACACTGGTAATGTGTGCACATGTGCTCAAATTTCCAAAAGGAATATAGAGAAGGGATTGTAGTGTAGTCACTCCACCTGGCTTTTACACTTTCACTCTCTCTCGCTGCTAAGCACATATGCCCTATACCCAAGAAGAAAAATCAATGTTAAGAGAATGGACATCAACATTGATTATTCTGATTGATAAATATCTAAGTTTTTATTTTCAGTACTTCAGAGTTTTCAGTATATAGGTCTCATATTTTAATAATTTTATCACCTTTCGCTATACATTTTTGTTGCTATTATAAACAATTTTTAACTTTTAATTTCAGGTGTAGAAATACAACTGTTTTTACATATTGACCTTACATGTTATTGAACTCACTGGTATGTATTTCTTTTTTTTTTTTTTTTTTATTGGAGAGGTTTTTTTGCTGTAGGGCGTGTGCACTCCCCAGAAAGACAGAGGGAGACATTGAGACAGGAAGCGAGAAATCACCCCCCAAGGGGAATGCCACACCACAATCCCTTTTCCTCCTTTCTCCTCTCAGGATCTTGGGCACACATGCACACGCACCCGGCATGAGTTTAAGCCACCGGGTCTGGGACCCGAACCGTGGTCAACTACGTGGGAGTCCAGCAACATAGCCATTACGCTAACTGCTGGTCCCATCTCACTAGTATTTCTAACAACACTTTTTGTAGATTTTGTAGGAAATCATGTTATATGAGAATAGAAGCCATTTTACTTTTTTATAATATTTATGCCTTTTAAAAAGTGTATTATTGTGATTAGGGTCTCCCAATATTGTCTTGAATACAGTTACATATGCTCAAGCTGAGTAAAAACACTGTTTCCTTTGGTCTGGGGTGTGTTTGGGGTTTTCTGGTCGGTTTGCTTGTTTGTTTGACAGACAGGGTCTCACTGTTGCCCAGGCTGGCCTCAGCCTCAGCCTCCTATACAGCTGAGATTACAGGCATGAACCACTGCACCTTGCAAGAGCAGGTTGTTTAGATGCCCTTTCTCAGGTTGTGGAAATTTCCTTGTATTTTTGGTTTAAGAGTTATCAGGATCAGCAGTTAGCATAATGGCTATGTCGGTGAACTCCCATGTAGTGGACTGCGGTTCGAGTCCTGGACCCGGTGGCTTAAACTCACGCCACGCATGTGTGTGTGCGCGCATGTGCCCAAGTTCCCGGGAGGAGAATGGAGAAGCGATTGTGGTGTGGCCATTCCCCCTGGTGGTTATTTCTCGCTTTCGGTCTGTCTGTCTCTGTCTTTCTGGAGAGCACACATGCCCTATAGCAAAAACCTCTCAAAAAAAAAAAAACAAACCAGAAAGTTATCAGGTATCAGTACTGAATGTTGTCAAATTCTTCTGCATTTATCAAGATGACATATGGTTTTCTTATTTAATCTTTTGATGTGGTAAATTACATTAAATGGTTTTTATTTTTTGTTTTTGCCATAGGGTGTGTTGTGATACCAGAGACAAGATGAGAGAGTTGAGAGGAAAAGTGAGAAATTATCCCCCAGAAGGTATGGCTACGCTGCAATCCCTTCTCCATTCTCCTCCTGGGATTTTGAGCATACATGCCCACATGCCTGGAGTGATTTTCAAGCTGTCAGGTCAGAGACTCAAATCATGATTGACCATGTGGGAGGTCCAAGGTCTTAATCACTATGCCACCTGCTGACAACTGGAATGTTTTTTTAACGCTCAACTGAGATAATAAAATCCTTCTATCTGGTGTATTATCATTTTTGTAAGATTGGTTTCTTAATATTTTATTGAGGATGTTTGCATCTATGTTCAAATGGGATATCGGTCTGTAGTTTCCTTGTAATCTAGTTTCAGTATCAGATACTAAGCATACCACAAAAAGAGATCAAGTGTCCCTTTACTGGACAGTCTGGAAGGGTTTATATAGAATTGGATTATTTCTTCCTCAAATGCTAGGTAAGTTATCCATGAAGCCATCTGGGAATAGTGCTCTTTGTGGGAGAATATTTAACTATAGATTCTTTTAAAAAAGTGTAATATTTGGGTTATCTATTTTTTTGCTGGTTTTTTTTTTTTTGTGATAAAATATACATGTGCAAGAGAGGGGAGGTCCTTCCACAGGTATTGGCTGTGAACCCTTTCCTCCAGTCCTCAAACTCACCAGGATCCTGGGCACGCATGTAGCACATCCAACATATTTCAGGTAACATGAATCAAGGTCAGCATGCCAGATCTGCTGTCCAGTATGCTACTGACTGTGCCACAGAGGCTGGGCTTCTCTTTCTTTCTGAGTGAACTTTGGTAGTTTATGCCCTTTGTGTAATTTATGCATTTCATCTAAGCTGCTAGACTGTCATGATAGCCCATTATTACCCTTTAAAAATCTGTAGCATCTGCAGTGAATTCCCTTATATTCTGGTAATGTTTGAATGTATCCCCCAAAGTCTGTATGTTGGAAACTTACTCCTCAGTACGACAGTGTGGAGAGCTAAAACAGAGTTGAGAGTGTTAAGAGGTGATACATGAATGAATTAACGCCACTATTATGAGATAGGGTTAGTTACTGTGGGGAGTGGACTCCTGATTGAAGGAAAGTTTGCCCCCACCTCCCCCTTTATTTGCTCTGGCTTGCCCTTCCACCCTGGAATGAAATGTAGCACAAAGGCCCTTCCTGTATGCCAGCATCATGTTCTTGGTTTAGCAGACTCCAGAACTGCGATCCAAATAAACTTCTATTGTTTATAAATTAATCAGTCTATGGCATTCAGTGGTAGCAACACAAAACAGACTAATACCTTCCTTTTACTGGTAATTTGTAGCTTCTTTTTTCCTGACAATGTGGTTAAGCTGTGCAGAAGAGTTAACTCAACAGGTCTGGGTTGCTAAAATCTACAAACCCCAAGAATGCTTATTTTTAGTAGCCCTTGGTAGGCTCGTGGAAACAGGTCTCAACACTGGGAATGTTTTGTTTGATGAGTTTTTCCTGTGCCTGAAGTCTTGGGCCACACTGGACCACTATGTCCAGATGGTTTATGTTAAAAATGTGATTTAGATGGGGTCCAGCAGATGGCATAACGGTTATGTCGCTGGAATCCCATGCAGTCTACCATGGTTCGAGTCCTGGACCTGGTGGCTTAAAATTCATGCCAGGCACGTGTGCGTGTGTGCCCCAAATCCCAAAAGAATGAAGGAGAAGAGATTGTGGCATGTCCCTCCTGTGGGGGGGATGTATGATTTCTCACTTTTTGTCTCTGTTTCTCTGGTAAGTGCACACACCCTATAGCAAAAAAAAAAAAAAAAATTCTGAAAAATATGTGACTTACATAACACCTGCTTTGTTCCAGAGATATGGAAATTAGTCACTCTAGTATTCCTATGTGACTGTCATCTTCCTCCTCTCACACACACACATAAAACCATGGACATCAAGACTGGTTAGCTTCCCAGGTTTACAATACTTTGCACATGTCCTAGGAGGGTACACTTGGAAGCTTATACCTGTTTTACCCACTGCGCCTTTTGGCTTTGCCGATTTTAATCTGTATCCATTTGCTGTGATAAACTGTAACTGTGAGTATAACAATTTTTGAGTCCAATATGTCCCTCTAGTGAATTATCAAACCTGAGAATGGCCATGGGGACTCCCAATTCTAGGACTTCCAATCCAAGGATAATCAATTGGATTTGCTGATGTTCTCTATTGCTTTTGTGTTCTATTTCACTGATTTACAGTCTTAAAGTATCTGTCCTTTATTTAGGGTTTAATTTGTTCTTTAAACTCACGCTGATAGTGAAAGCTTCAATGATGAATCTGAGGCCATTCTTGCTTTTAATGTAACAATTTAATGCTATACATTACCTCCTACCTACTTCTTTATAAGAATTCCAAATTTTGATGTTATAATTTCATTTTTAGTTAGTTCAAAAGATCTCCTAATTTCCTTTGTGATTTCTTTTTGTTACATTGGTTATTTAGATTTTTAGTTAATATATAAATATCTGAAGATAGTGAAGATATTTTTTGTTAACTGTTTCTTTAATTTTTGTTGTGGTCTAAGAACATGCTCTGTATTATTTAAAATTTTTATTTTATTTAAAAATTTTTAATATTTAAAGATAATTATGTTTGTTTTATTGCCCAGAATGGTATCTATCTTAATGAATATTCATGTACTCTTGAAAACAGCAAATATTCTGGGTTTGTTAGGTACACTGCTCTACAAAACTCATCAATTTGCCAGTCTTCTATATTCTTACTGTTTTCTTGATTACCATTCTGTCAATCCTGAGAGATGGTACTGTAATATCCAAGTATAATTGCCTATTTGTCTATTTCTCATTCTCATCATTTTGTTTTGCTTTGAACCTCTGTTATTGATTTCAAATATATTTAGCATTATTATCTTCTTCATAAACTGAAACATGTATCATAATGAAATACTCCTCTTTGCTAATATTGGTAATATTCCTCTTTGGTAATATTCTTTATCTGAAAGCATACTTCTTAAGTATCAATATAACCACTCCAACTTTCTTTTGACCAGTGTTTGTATGGTATTATCTTTTTTTCCAAACTTTGTATTTTCAACCTGTATTTTTATAGTTAAAGCTGGTTTCTTGGGTTGGCAGGTGGCATGGTGGTTAAGGCGCTGGACTCCCACATATCAGACTCTGCCATTAAAGTCCTAGACATGGTGGCTTGAAAACCATGTTGGGCATCTGTGTGTGCATACCCAAAATCTTGAGGAGAGAGAATGGAGGAGAGATTGCTGCAAGGCCGTCCCTCCTAGGGGGTGATTTCTCATTTTTCCCCTCTCTCTGTCTCTCTCCAGTGAGCATGCACCCTATCACAAAAATCTTTAAAAAAAAAATTAAAAAGTTTGTTTGTTATAGTGAACACAGTTGTATCTTATATATACATTTGCTAATCTCACACGTTCTAGCTTATTTATTTCTCTCACGAATGAGCGAGACAGAAAAAGACAGAGACACAGCACCCCAACAGGGTCTTGATACTGCAATTTACTCCCAGCCTTCAGCCAGCTCTGAATCACGGCACGTCTGTTCTTGGCATACTCAGAATGATCTTTGGGCTTGAACCAGTTAACATTCGCTATAGGGACTGCCTCACAGAGCATTGCATTTTACTACTACACCACAGTCTTGTCTCTAATCTATTCTTTTAATGGGTCTGTTTGAACCATTTATATTTAAAGTTGTTCTTGATATGACTAAATTTAAATATACTATTTTGTTAGTTGTTTTCTATTTGATCTGGTTTTTTTTCACAATTTTTTTCTGATTCTGTATAATAATTATTGGCTAACTTCATTCTAAAAGGGAGCCATAGGAGGCTCCTGAAAATGTATGAAATATATCATGTGCATGTATGAAGTTGCATTTTCCTAGATCCTCAAATAATGCATACTTTTTACAAACCTGAAAATCAAAATGTTTCAGAAAAGTCATTACTCTCTTGTCCAATTAAAGTATGTTATTCACTTATTATAATTATATAATCATTTGGCTTTTATTCAATGTACTGACACTAACTTACTAATTATTATTAATTCAATTATTAAGCTATTCTTCAGTTCTAGAGAGAAAACTATTTGGGTGAATTAGATCACTCTTTAAGCACATATTTAATTTAAATTTGTTTATATATTACTTTGTGTTCTCTCTATATTCAAAAATGAGACAACTCTAAGTTACTTTTTAGATGTTCTTCACCTATTTAAAAAATATTTTTATTTTTAAAACTTTCTATGAGGGGTTGGCAGGTGGCCAGCTTGAGGGTGCTAGACTCTCACATGACTGACAGTGGTTTGAATCTTGGACCTGGCAGCTTGCTTTCTCATTCTCTCTCTTTCTCTCTCTCTCTCTCTCTCTCACTCTGTCCCTCTATGGTCAAATTAAAATAAATAGACAAAAGTTAAATAAAATAATTCTTAAAAAAATTAAAGAAACACTTTCTATCATTTTGTTTGATATGTGAATCTTATTACGTTTCTGTATCCATTTATTCCATGAGAAAGACAGAGAGAAAAAACTGGATCATCATGCCACAGTCCATCCTCTGTCTCAGTTGGCCTGATGAAGGGCATGTGCATGCCTTGGCATGCTCAAGGAGACCCTGGGACACAAACATCAGGACTTTTCCTACGTAGGTGCAACTGTATCACTGTTGTGCCATCATCTAGTTACTGACTTATGAATCTTGCATAGAAAATACCTGATATTGATATTTTAGCATCTAGTTTAGACTCGTTTTAAAACACGAAGCTTAAAACATTTACCTTTATGATCATGATTAAGAATTTATTTTAAAAAGTTTATTATTTTCTTACACAAAAGAGACAGGCACCTCTCACATGGTCGCCACACCCAGACCCACACCCTAGCCCACCTAGATCAGAGACATGTTTTTAGCATATATAATTATGAAAGTTCTATATTTAACTAATATCAAGGCTCACCAAACAATAGTCTCAGATCCTAAATTTTCTATATTAAATTATTTGGATTCATGTCTGGTAATCATACTAAATCTTCAATGAATACATCTTTGATCGTTGTTCTTTAGGGAGAGAACATTGGTAATAATTTTCTGTTTACTAACATGTTTACTATAGCCCTCACAAAAGACTGACAACTTAGGTGATTAGACTCCTTGGATCACAATTTTTCCTCAATAGTCTACAGATTTCTCCATTGTCCTTTGGATTTAGTATTCTTAGAGAGAAGTCTGAAATACACTACATGTTTTCCTGTCTAGATGTTTGTCAAATTTCTTTTTCTCTGAAATGAAAACAAAAAGTTTCTAGATACAATTCTTATTTTATAAATTTTACCTGAAATATAAAATGGACTCATCTCTTTGTAGATCATTAATCTCAGGAAGATTTCTTCATCACGTTCTTTTTATTGTTTCTGCTTCATCAGAACTATCTGGAAACCCATTTCTAGGTCAATCTCTATGTCCTCAGTATTTATTCTTTCATTTTAGTTTTGGCCATTTATATTCCTAGAAGAGTACCTCAAATTTGTCTCCCACATAACTAGATTCATTTCATATTGTTAATTCTACTAATTTAGGCCTCAGGTATAGTTTTAAAGCAGCAGCTGGAAAAATAACATGAACTTTAAAATGGAAGAGATTGTGGTTAAATCCAATTATCCTATTTCTGACTATACGGCCTGGACAAATCACTTAATATCTATGTTTATCAGTTTTTCACGTGCAAAACAAGAGTCCCACTATCTACTTTGCATAATAAACATGAGACTTAGAAATATTTGTGAAATTCTTATCGGTGCCTGATACATAATTTAAACATAATCAGACCTGCATTATTATGAATTATCTTATTATGGTCTTTTTCTGCTTGTTTAATTTTACTTTAGACTGTTTCCTATATAATCTCAACTTGTTCTGTATAAAAGATTCCATTCTTATTTGAAAGAAACCCTCTCTCTTCAAATTTTATTAAGAGAGGTAATATTGGGTTGTATTTAAGAGAATGGATTTTGTGATCAAACTGTCAGTGTTTGAATTCTGGTTCTATCACTTACTATGTAACTGGGCCAGTTACTGAACTTCTATGATCTAGTTTTCTCATCTACACAGGTTAAGACCTCTCATGTGTTATCTGTATTAAATGTGTGACTATATATAAAGTGTTTAGAAGAATACCTGAAAGATAGAAATTACTTGGATAGGAAAGCAGGTAATACTCTTCTACTTCCTAGAGTTAATCATTTCAGAATATTTTCTTTTCCTAGAAATCCTCTGAGAATATTCTCCTTTAGTTGAGCAGGAAAATCTCTTCGTAAAGACTTCCTACTACACTCGGGACCAGCAGTTGGCATAATGGCTATGTCGCTGGATTCCCATGTAGTCGACCGCGGTTCAAGTCCTGGACCCCGGTGGCTTAAACTCACGCCGGGTACATGTGTGTGCGTGCCCAAGATCCTGAGAGGAGAATTGAGAAGGGATTGTGGCGTGGCCATCCCCCCTGGGGGAGTGATTTCTCGCTTTCTGTCTCTCTGTCTGTCTCTGTCTGGCGAGCACACGCGCCCTATAGCAAAAACCTCTCAAAAAAAAAAAAAAAAAAAGACTTCCTACTACACTTATTTGTGAATAAAAAAAAACAAACAAAACAAAAAAACACTAGTCATAGTGTTTGTCAGGTGAGGCTTAGTAAATCATACCAAGTCGTTTCACACTAATGTGGCTCCAACCTCCAAATCTGACCTTAGGTAAATGTACATACTCTCTGCCCATTTTCTGGTTATCCATTTAACTTAAAAATCTTGGCCTAGGGCTAGCTCCATGATGCAGTGTTAATGTACTGCTCAAGAGAAGCTGGATTCCACTTGGTAACTGCTGTTCAAATCCCAGCCCCTTTAGCTTGGTTTCAAGGCAAACATGCAAGGCACACATACAAATGTCCAAGATAAATAGGCTAAAGGACTAGAGGAAGGGGATCATAGTGTGACCAGATCCTGGGAAGGGTGCTCCTCTCTCTTTCTAATGTGTGCACACAAGCACTCTATCATCATGAATAAAGAAAAGAAATTATTGGCCTTAACATTTTTTCATGGCTCACAAAGCCTAGTTCTCTTAACAGTGAGAAAAAATATGAGGTTCTTTAACAGAGTTCACAAAAATACTCTGCAGAAAACTGTTTCCAGGGTTCTTCCTGCTTTGCCCAACACAAAACACCCCATGTGAAAGGAAGGCATATAGCAATACTCAATATTCCATCCTCTATATACCAACAGTATCCACCATTCTGCATTCTAGAACCACTAGAAGTATATTCTATTTTAGGTCAGCATGCATTATGGAAGATTTGATCTGTTCCACTCGCAATAGTTCTAAATTGGTGAGCAGTAGTACACTGGTGTTTCATGAACCCTCAAGTGTGAGCAGCTGGATTCTGGCAAATGTCACTTAATTTTGTCTAACCTGAAAATGGAGTCATGTGTCACATAGGATAGGCCAGTCGATGACAGACCTCATATACAATGTTGGTCCCAGAAGTTTACAATGGAGCTGAAAACTGATATTTCTTTGTGACATCCTTAGCCAATGGAACCTTGTAGCTCAATGAGTTATTGATGTGTTTATGGTGATGCTAGTGTAAACAAACCTATCGCATTGCCAACTATATAAAAGCATAGCACATACACTTAAATACAGTATATAACACTTGCTAAGAATAAATGACTATGTTGCCATTTTATGTACGTATTATATTTTTTAGCATTAGAGTGTAAAAAAAAACACTATAAAGCACTACACTATGTTATGCCAACAGCAACCTAATAAATCTAATATTTATTGTGTACACTGATTACATTGCTTTTTTCTTGTGCTTGATTAATCTTGTATTGTTTTGTTCATCATGGTCTTCCAGTGAGACAAGATGTGGAGGCCAGTGAAACAAGATGTGAAGGTAGAAGACGGTGATATTGAGGATCCTGATCCTGCAACCTAGGCTAATATGTGTGTTTGCATCTTAGACTTTAACAAAAAAAGTTTAAAATATTAAAACAATTTAAATAAAAAATGCTTATGATTAAGGACATAAAGAAAAAAAAAATTTAGATTTATTTATTTATTTCTTCTGAGAGAGAAACAGACAAGACAATCCCCAAAAAAAGTCTTCATGCCATGATCCATTCCTAGTTTCAGCCAGCCTGGATCATGAGCACATCTGTCTGACATACCCAAAGAGATCTCAGGATACAAAGTCAGGACCTTTCCATGTTGGCCCCCTTTAATTACTGTTGTGTCACCACCTCTTTTTTCCTTTCTTTAATAAAGAGAGATTTTTGCAATAGGGCATTTGCACTCACTGGAGACAGAGAGAGAAAGACAGTAAGAAATCACCCCCTGAGGAGATGGTCACACCAAAATCCCTTTTCCTCCATTCTCCCCTCGGAATTTTAGGCATTCACTCAATTGTACCCTGCATGAGTTTTAAGTCTCTGGGTTCAGGATTCAAACCATGGTCAGCCATGTGGGAGTCCAGTGCCTTAACCATTATGCTACCTGCTGGCCCCCTACCAACTGTTTTTTACGATTATACAATGCATAAAGCTAAGTGTTACTACATAGGAGTCAGAAGTTAAATTCTTTTTAAGGTTTATGAAGTAAAAAAGTTGCAGTAAGCAAAGGTTCATTTATTTGTTGTTGCTGTTTGGTTTTTGTTTGCTATAGGGTGTGTGCGCTTGTGGGAGACAGACAAGAGAAAGTAAAAAATCACCCTCCAGGAGAGATGCCATGACTCAATCCCTTCTTCTCTATTCTTTTCCTGGGATTTTGGGTATGCACGCATGTACCAAATGTGTTTTTCAAGCTGCATGGTGTGGGACTTGAACCACCCAGTTGGCCATGTGGGATCCAGCCACCTTAACCACCATGACGTCAGCTGGCCCAGCAAAATTAACTTATTATTGAAGAAAGGAAACTGTATTGTTTATAACTTTAATGTAGCCTAAGTGTACAATGTTTAAAGGTCTACAGCAATGTCCTGGGCCTTCACATTCACTCACCACTCACTCGCTGACTCAGAGCAATATCCAGTACTGCAAGCTCCATTTATGGTATGTGCTCTATATACTATACCTTTTTGGTTTTATTTCAAATTTTAATTGTATCTTTTCTATATTTAGGTATGTTTGAATACCTAAGTACTTAACATCATGTTACAATTGTCTACAGTAGTCAGTATAGTAAAATGATGTACAGGTTTATAGCTTGGAAGCAATAGGTAGCCTAAGTGTGCTGTAGACTAGATCATCTAGGTTTGTGTAAATATACAGTATCTACCTAACAATGAAGTTACATAACAACACATTTCTCAGAACATATCCCTATCAGTAAGTGACACATAACTGTATATACTGTTATATTGATGGCTGCCAGTTAGAATGCTGAAATGAGCTGGTTTCATGATAAAATATGAAATGGGGAAAGATTTACTATAAGCAATATTTAAGATTTATAACTAATAAAATTTCTGCCAAAGAAATACTATGTGCCATTTACTAGAACATACAAGAATTTATTTATTATTTTTATGTGAGGACACAAAGATTTTGGTCAAAAGAGTAAAAACTGCCAACAGAAAAAGTGATAAACTGCTGAAGAGTGAATAGTAAATTAACTGTGGATACCATTACAGACTTGTTATAATGCCATGAGAATCAGGTTGTAGTTAGTTGCCAATTTGTTTAGTATAGCTTTGAGTTCTGTATTTCTAATTCCTTTAAATGTGCCGCCAAAACGTCTGTCATTTTGAAGTGTGCCTCAAGCATAAAAGGACAATAATTGCCTTGAGGACATTGGTTTTTCCTTGTTCTGCTGAGAAAAACCACAGAGAATAAGTAAAGATGAACCATTGGTCATTTGAGTAAGCTGCTAAGTTCTTCACAACTCAAAGTTAAAATCTTTATTTTCTTCAAAAATGTGTAATTTGGCTAGTTTTGAGTTTCCCCATTATCCCTGGTCACTTTTACCAGGGTGTCTGTATTCTTCCTATATGATAGCACTCAAGACTGAACTCAGGAGAGATGTTGATTCTAATGTAAACTTTATTATTTTCACATGTGTTATTGACCATGACATAGATTTACTGGTTTTAATTTCCAAAATTTCTTAGAATTTTAATATGAGGACCATAATTTTATACAGATATGTAAGTTACCATTACCAAATGACCAGTTACTCACTGAGCTGTTTCTTCCAGAGTTAGCAAGTTTTTTCTTCAGTTTTTTTCTTTCATGTATTAAATCATTATGGGTCTTAAGCAATTCTTCAAAGCGAACTTTGGTTTTTATTTTGGCTTCACTCTCAACTATAAAAAATAAAGACTTATATCATTCTCTAAACAAATCTATGATAATACATATGTGCAGTACTATTATGTTATGGAACACAGTCTTGCAAATTCCTGGATGAGTTCTCTAGCTACGTTAGAACCATAGCATAGCAATCACTAGTTCCTCCCTCTTAAAATATTTTTTGCTTTGATAAAACCACACTTACCTGTATTCCTTTTACTTTTTTGACTCCCACTAAAAGTGTTCTTTGCTAAATTAACCTATTTCTGTTGAACAGTAACACCTACTCCTATTAGTTATATGGCCTTAAACGAGTTACCTATTATCTGTATACCTCAATTTCCTTATCTGTAAAAATCACAATAATCCTATGTCAAAGATCATTTTCATGACAAATGGCTAACACTTTTATGGCCTATAATCAGCATTCAATAAATATTTAAAATGTATTCTTTAAAAACATAAGTCAGATCATATTATTCCTGTTTAAGCCCTGTAATTTTCTTTTCTTTTTTCTTTTTTTAAATTGTCAGAGACTCATGCACTCCCAGAGAGAAAAAGAGGCAGAAAGGGAGAAGGAGAAAGCATCCGGCAATAGGGTGTGGTCTTATGCAATTCCTCCTTCTCCATTTCTGCCTCCTGTCAGGATTTGGGGCGCAGAGCACACACACCTGGTGTGTTTTTCCAAGCTGCTGAGGCTGCGATTTGAACTGTACAGTCGGCCACGTGGGATATGACTCTTCATAACCAGGTCATGGAGCCAGCCCCAATTTTCCAATTGCACTTAGGATGAAATAAAACAAGTTCTTCACATGCCCACAGGATTGTGTCTCCTGATCTGTCCATCTCTATAGAGAGTTTTAAACAAAGACAAATATGCCTTTAGATCCCTACATTCTATCCATGCTACCTTTCTCGTAGCTCTTCTTCCTTCCCAACTAAAGCTACTTTCTCCTTGGAGTGAGTTTTCTCTAACTCTTCATCTGACTGGTGTTTATCTGTTCAAATATTGCCTCTGAAATGACATATTCCTGACAATCTCATCTAGATTTGTTTCTGACATAGGCTGTTATTTTCCTTCATAGCAGTTGACCCAACAGGAAATTATAGTTTTTATATATCTATACAAATAAATTATCTGTTTCTCTCACTATACTATGTAGTTCATAATTACACCCCTAGCTACTATCATGAAGTCTGAATGGAACAGGCATTCGATAAATAGGTTTAAATGAATAAATGTTGAATGAATGAATGTCCCACAGCAGGTGTCAACAAACAAAGGCCTGTAGGCCAGTCACCTATTTTTGTAAATAAAGTTTTAATAAAACCAGACATGCCCATTGGGTTAAGAATTGTTATGGCTGCTTTTATGCTTTAATAACAGAGTGTAGTAGTTATAGCAGAGACCAAATCTAATATATTCACTAGCTGGCTTCTCAAGAAAAACCTTCCCAGTGCCTGTTCTAGAGTAAAACATGGCATTTTAATAATAAACAACAAAAACTAACCATATGTTATAATCATTATTTACCTTGTCTAGATGAGTCCCAAACTGCCAACTAAAGAACACATATTAACCTAATGACAACATTAAATAAAAAAGTGAACATCAATTTATTAAATATCTCTAAGTGTAATATTTGGTCAATAATATCTACTCTATTCACTAATAGAGTAGATAAAGAACTCCTTAAAATAAACTAAACTAAGGGAGCCAGCAGATGGCATAGCATTTACATTGTTGGATTCTCACATGGCTGACTGTGGTTTGAGTCCTGGACCTCATGGCTTGAAATTCATGTTGGGTGCAAGTGTGCCCAAGAATCCAGGAGGAGAATGGAGGAGAAGGGATTGTGGCACGGCCATATCCCGGGGGGTGATTTCTCACTTTCTCACTATCTCTGTCTCTTTCTGGATAGTGCATGAACCCTAAGGCAAAAACCTCTTAAAAAAATTAAATAAACTTAGGACATTCAGTGACTTAGCAGAAATGCAACTGCATCTACATGGGAAAGGTCCTGGTTTCATGTCCTGAGACCTTCCTGAGAATGCCAGCTGTGTGCGTCTGTGATCCAAGCTGGCTGAGACCAAGAGTGGATTTGCCATGAGGACCCTGCTGGGTGTGCTTTTCTCTCTCTGTTTATTGGTCTCTCTCTTAAAGAAGAAATAAACTTTAAAAATAAATAAAACTTAAAAATAAAATGTATGGGGACCAGTAGTTGGTATAATGGCTATGTCGCTGGACTCCCATGGAGTTGACTGCGATTCAAGTCCCGGACCTGGTAGCTTAAACTCACGCTGGGTGCGTGTGTGTGTGTGTGTGTGTGTGTGTGCCCAAGATCCTGAGAGGAAAATGGAGGAGAAGGGACTGCGGCGTGGCCATCTCCCTGGGGGTGACTTCTCGCTTTCTGTCTCTCTGGCAAGCGCACATTCCCTATAAAAAACAAACAAACAAACAAACAAACAAAAAAGACCTCTAAAAAAATAAATAAAATGTATGGAATATAAATTTTATGTATAAGTTTTACAAATCTTACCAGTGGGCATATCTCAGCTTTATGGTGAGCATTGAGTAGTAATATAAAGCACTGACTCGATCAGGATCCTATTTAAAAAAAAAAAAGAGGATTTATTTGTAATATGTGACTTCCAAATACAACAGTGGAATATTCTTAGAGCAACATTATGGCCTTGTATACTACCTACTTCATCAGGTTTATATTATAAAGCTATGTTTTCTTATCCCAGACTTACGCAAATGACTTTAATATATCTGAATGAGTTTTTAGGATCCTGAAGCAAACTGAATCATATTTGAATAAATATGTAAGTAAATAAAATATACTTCACACAAAAAACTGAAAACATTTTCAAAGGCAGTAAACATCTACCCTGGTATGTGAGCAAACTTTTTATACTGCTTTAATGCATTAGTGAACATCCCAACAAGCTTTTAAAAAACCAAATTCCATGTCAGGACTGACTTTCTCAAGAGTACATGTTATTACATGAGTAAAGTATGCTGTGGGAAGCATACTCACAGATAATTAACTTGCATATCTCTGTATATGTTATTGAAAATCCTGCAATTGCATAAGTATCTGTATCATCTTTCTTTTTTTTTTTTTTTTGGAGAGGTTTTTGCTACAGGGTGCATGCACTTGCCAGAAAGACAGAGAGAGACAGAGAGACAGAAAGTGAGAAATCACCCCCCAAGGGGGATGGCCATGCCATAATCCCTTCTCCTCTCAGGATCTTGGGCACACATACACACGCATCCGGCTTGAGTTCAAGCCACCGGGTCCGGGACTCGGACCGTGGTTCACTACATGGGAGTCCAGCGACATAGCCATTACGGTATCTGCTGGTCCCTCATCTTTCTTGAATAAATACCTATGTGTGTATTATTGTGTCTCAGGGCTGCTCAAAACCATGGATAAACTCAATATGTATATTCTTGAATTACAAATTTTATGTAAAGATGCAGATGTGTGTTTAAAGAGAACACACTAATTCTTGTATTAGAACACAATATGGGATCGATCTTAAGAATGAAACTGAAGGCTAAAAAAATAAGAAAGAATAAAGGCACATGTATTTTGAGCTGGGTTATTATTATTAATTAATGCTTCTGTTCTCTGGGGACCCAAATTCATATTCCTCTGGTAGAAAAGTATAAGAGAAAATGTTTTATTAAAAAGAAAAGAAAAGAATAATTCTAATTACTTGATAACTTATGTAACAATTATCTAGTCCACAAACAAAACACCAATCACTAAATACACATAATAAAAACTCCTATATTTTATTGATAGGATCCTGTACTTACTCATTCCATAGATACAGATCTAGTAAGCCTGTCACTTTTGAACCCAAATCAGGATAGAAAGAGACTGCAAGGACAAATGCGGTGACAGCATTGGTAATTGAAACTTGGTTAAACGTAAGTAAAAAAAAAAATACAAAGCAAGTAAGAATTTAACATCAATACTACTCTATGATCATTCAATATGTAGAAAAATAGCTGATCTATATTATAGCTATGAGTCATCAAGTAATAATTTATTTATATTGGGCATAACATTTTATTTTGAGCAGAAAACTTAGAAGATTGAACAATGAAGATGTTAGGGAACGAATAGAGGATGATTCTGTTTCTAGAATTAGAATAAGTAGACTACTATAATATAATGTGGTAAATTAGAGCAGTTTAAAATCCAAGTTCTAGGGACCAACAGTTAGTGTAATGGCTGGGTCACTGGACTCCCATGTAGTCAACTGCGGTTTGAGTCCTTGACCCGGTGGCTTAAACTCAAACCAGGCATGTGTGCGTGCGTGCCCGAGATCCTGAGAGAACAGAGGAGAAGGGATTGTGGTGTGGCCATGCCCCGGAGGGGTAATTTCTCACTTTCTATCTCTCTGTTTCTGTCTTTCTGGCGAGTGCACATTCCCTATAGCAAAAATATCTCAAAAAAACCAAAAAATATCCAAGTTCTAGAATTAGTCTTTCATGGTTACTTGTGTGACATTGGGCACTTTTTTTTCCTTATCTGTAAAATCAGCCTAACAGTACCTATATAAAAGGTTGCTATAAGGGGTAGCAATTTAGAACAAGTACTTTAGACAGAACAAGCACCAGTAAATATTAGCTACAATTACAAGTAATTCTTATGGGGACAGTGAGCTTAGCGTGGAGCATGTGGAACTCTGGTGATCTAAGGGGCACTGAGAGGCTATGATAGCTCCACTGTCAGAACCCTGGTCTCAAATCCCAGTTACACATGCCAGGAGATTAATCCTTATGGTCCTCAATTTCCTAATCTTAAAAAAAAGAAAAACAGTAATAGTAAATCACTCAAGAGTTTCTGTAAAGATAAAATGAGAATATGCAAGTAAAATACATGATGCCAAACACATAGCAAATCCTTCAGAAATTAAGGCTATTACTGCCCTTTATATACATTAGTTGTCTGCATATATGTAATTACATCATGTTTGCTAGGCAACAGAATATATTAATCTAGCAGGGAGATCTGGGCTAAAGACTTGGGAATTATTTATGTATATAATGGTTGCAAGAAGATAAAAAGTCGAAGATGGCATTCAGGGAGTCCACCAATAAAAGAAGAAACCTGGGATTAAATCTGGGTGAAAAACTGAAAGATGCATTAGAGAGGAAAAGAGTGGGGAAAGAAGTCATCTGCACATTTGGTGTCAAAAGCTGCTGCAAGTTTTGAAGTGTTCATTGGATCTGCAATCAGGAAGTCACAGGTGTCAAAGCTATTTAAGGAGGGGCAGAAATCTGGCAGCCACAGAATAAGGAACGAATGGAAGGTGGACCTGTAGGAGGAATATGTAGATAATCCTAGAATTCTATATCCAACTCTCTCCCCACCACTCCCAAAGGCTGTGACAGAGACAGTAGCTTTACAGGACAAAAAGAATGTAGAAGAAATTTGCTGTTTGTTTTGACTGTTCCCATGCCTCCATCACTTGTCCCTTTAAAAAAAGCAAATCATCCTTTATATTGCAACCAGAGTGATTTAGAAAATGTGTATTTTCTAAAATACAAAAAGGAGGGGATCATTTCACCCACTGGAAAAAATACCAAGTCCTTACCATTAGGGTCCAAGGCCATTTATAAAATTACCACTTGCCTTTCTTTACATCCCTTTCACAGGCCACATTTCAGCACACATTGTGTTCTAGCCCTATGAAACTACATATGTGCTCACAACGTACCAAATTCTCTCCTGCTTTTGTATCATTACACATACACCCTTCTCTCCTGAGAAGTGCTTTTCATCCTTTGTCACTCTTAACAACTCCTCACTGTCTTTTTTTTTTCTTTTTTTGGAGAGGTTTCTGCCATAGGGCACGTGCGCTCGCCAGAAAGAGACAGAGAGACAGAAAGCGAGAAATCACCCCCCAGAGGGGATGGCCACGCCACACCGCAATCCCTTCTCCTCCATTCGCCTCTCGGGATCTTGGGCACGCACACACACGCCCGGCGTGAGTTTAAGCCACTGGGTCCAGGATCGAACCGCGGTCGACTACATGGGAGTCCAGCAACATAGCCATTACACTAACTGCTGGTGCCACAACTCCTCACTGTCCTTAGACACTAGTGCAAATGGTACCCTCTCTAAGGAGCACACTCACCTCAAAGGGCAATTAAGTACTTACCTGTGCTCCCAGGGTGCCCTTGGTCTTTGTATCTCTCTCTACCTCAGCCCTGAATGTTCATTAACCCTGGTAAAATGTGACCTCTCACTAAATTCATGGGTTTTGAAGGGCAGGGCCCTACTCTCTACATCTATGTATCCCATTAAAAAAATAAAAATGGCATTAATAATATCCTAGAGTCACAAAGACTCAGGCTTGAGTTCTTATTTTGTCAGTGATGTGTTGTCTTGGGCAAGCTATTAGTTTCAGTATGCCCTGACTCTCTTCTTGCCTGGGAAATTAAAAAGTAACAATTTTATTTTAAGAAGAAAAGGGAATACCTGTGTGAAGTGAAATTAGCCAGGAATAGTAAGAAAAATAGCTTATTTTCTCAATCATATGTGGAAATTGAAAAATGACCTCATACATATGGAACAGAAGAATGACTACAAGAGATTAGGAAGGATTGAGCAGAGGAGAAGATAAAGTGGAACTGATTTATGGAAACAAAATTACAGACAGAAAGAAGAATTTCTAGTGTTATCAAATACTGTAGAGGCAATATGGTTAACAACAATTTTCTGTATATCTGAGTAACTAAAAAATAGGATTTTGAATATTCCCAACACAAATAACAAATGACTGAGATGATGGATATACTAATTTAATGTTATGCATTTTATACTTGTTCTGAAAAATCACATTATATCCCATAAATGTGTACAATTATATGTAGATTAAAAATATGCAAAAAAAAAAAAGGGGGGAAATACCAAAAAGCAAAGTAGTCAGCACACTGCAGGTGTTCAGTAAAATTACTTGATGTCCACTACTACTATATTTAAAATAAATAATTACATAATAAAATACATGCTTAAATAAATTATACGCTTACATTATTTTCTATTATTTAATAGTTTAATGCACAATTGAAGTAATAAACGCTAAAATTATTTACTGGAGACATGTAAATGTACTACAGAAATAATCACCTCTAAATGTTAATGTGTACTACTACAGCAAACACATACTTTGGAATTAATGACTAATATTTTATTAGTAACATTATCTGGAAAAATTAGAATCTTATAATATCACTTTAAGATTTCTTCCTCACACACCCTTCTAGAGTTTCTAAGAGATACTGCATAGAAAAATTAACCAGATTATGTTTCCTTTTATTTTTCTCAGACCACCTGACTAGGGACTAATATGTGACTAAAGATCTAGGGGAGAAAAAGCTAAGCAGCTTGGACAATTCATTCATTAACTGAATTTTATAGAAAGACAAAAAAGAAACAAAAAACTTTCATACATAATTCAGTTAATAAATAAACGATACACTAAATAAACAAGATTTTAAATAGGCTTTAAAAATTCCTTGGGTATTTAAATTTCTTTTATTCTTTTGAAAATCTTCCAGAATCTTAATGATAAGTGATCTGCTTCCCGAAGGCCTAAACGATAACAGGAATCATTAATGCAACAGGTGAAAAAACTGTTGCATCCCTTTCTCTAATAAAAGGAAAAAGCTGTATTTTCGCAGAAGTTTGGACGAGAATACTGAAATGCAACGCAACCATTTGGTAGGGATTGTTAAATAGTACATATTTTATGCGTATTGAAACTATCCTAAATCATTAATACTCTTATAGACGTAACAGATCGGTCACCTTTTCTCAGATGTAATTAAGGCATTTCACAGGCTCGAGATTCAGCACCAGGTTGATACTCTAAAAGGAAATAAACATACTTAGTACGTATCCGAATTAAAAGTGTTTAAACCAGAATCGGAGTAAGACAAAGATCGAATTCACTTTGTCAGAGAACCATGCTGAGCACTCCGCAGCCGGGGACAGCAGAGAAGGGAACAGAGTAGTACGGAGAGTACCACAGAAAGCGCATCCCTCCCAACCGCGCACAGGCTGTCGAGGTGCGGCGCGGCCCCGGCGCCCGCAGATCAGGCAGCCCCGGAACGGCCGCTCCTCCCGGGTCAGGCCGAGAGCCGGAGCCTCAACTCCCGCTACCCGGCGTCCGCAGGCTACTCACGGAGAGGTAAGCGCAGAGTTGTCTGTCCCTCCCCAGTCCACACCCGCCGCCGTGCGAAGCGGCACCCTGCGCCAAACTGGGCGGGCCGGTGCGATGCGGCCACGCAGCCAGCCCCGCCGCCGGAGACCCGGGCTCTTAGGGCAGTGTGGGTGCCGCAGTGCGGGCAGCGCGCCGCCCGCTGACGTCAGCGCCAGC
>NW_006159583.1:8724843-8725643 GCF_000334495.1 Tupaia belangeri chinensis
CCCACGAAATAAAACATGCTTTCGAACGTGGGAAATGAAGAGTTGTACTACAGACGAAATCTGAAGAAAAACACTGTCAACGATTCGTCTAGCGCTGAGTTCTCACTGTGGGTTCAAAACAAAAATAAAAACGTCATCTTTTTCCACACCTCACGCCTCCTCCCACTTTCCTAATGTCTGCCACCGGCGCCATCTTTAGCTCTGAGTCAGCGGATGGAAAAGCAGACGCGGCCCTCCACTCCTGAGGAGGGACCATTTTCCGCAGTTTGGTCACACACGGTAACCTGTTGCTTCGTTGGGGCAGAAAATGGCCCCTCCTTAAGCAGCGGAGGAGTGAGTGGTACTTGTCTTTGGAGGCAGCTTTTCTATTTTCCTTGGAATCACCAAACTTTACGAAGCGCATGTCATTTGTTTCTTCACATCCTGTGAAGAGGTAATGAGGAATATCACCAATCCAGTATGTGCCACACGGAGCTATTTTAACTTTTCACTCTACTCTCTTTCCGAATCTCTCTTGTCTTAAGCTCATCTTGCCAACGTTTTAGTAAGATACCTGCAGAGTATCCTGAGTGCTCCTTGTAACAACTCATGTCCGTTCCACCTTTCTAATGACCCCTGTGCATAGCCTGCCCACCTCAACTGCCACCGCCAAAGCCAGCCTTCAACACTTCTCACTGGGATTGTGAGATGGCTGTATTCCCAACCCCCTGATTCCAGTTTGACTCCTTAAGTATACTCTCCACACTGCTGAAAGAATAACCTCATTAAAAACATAAATATGATAATGCTGCTCTCCTGCT
>NW_006159583.1:8725762-8759376 GCF_000334495.1 Tupaia belangeri chinensis
TGCTGAAAGTTCTTCAAAAGCTATCTATAGGAGAAAATCTAATCATTTTGCCAAGAATACAAGAGGCTCCATATCCCTGATTAGCTTTCTTTCTCGTTATCTCCTTGTATCGATTTTATACACTGTTGAATTATGTGTGCAGTGCAGTTTTGTGCAATATTGAATTTTGTGTGCCATGCAAAGCAATCTGTACCGCTTCCTGCCCCAGTTCTTGGTCTTATTGTTCCCTCTCCTGGAAAATCTCCCCTATACACTCGCACATATCTCAGCCCGAATGTTCCTTATCCTTTGAATCTTAAGGAGGTTGACTAAACTCCTCAAAATAATTCCTGCTATATCCTATTAGAGGTTTGATATTCATTCTATATATCTTCATCGTTTGAGTTATATTTTAATTTCTCTATACCCAGGACCTACCACAATACTGATAGTTGGTACTTCAATTGTTGAAAAATGAGTAATAGGATGGTGTATATTACATTCCTTCTTGGAGTTATGCATTATAGTTGTTTTATATATTTTCCATGTGTGCTCACACCTGCCATTTAAATGCCCATTTTTACAGAAAGGTTACAACTCTAGCTGCTCATTCTTAGATACTATTTTCAGAACACACCCCCAGTCTATCAGATTGGCTGACATGTATACCTGTCAACACCTCTTGCTTCAACCTTTACAGTATCTTGCAGACATTAAGTAGCAGGTGTCAGGGACTATTTCATAGCAGAAATAACATTTAAGAAAAGATCTAAATAATGTGTAGAATTATACAGGTTGGAAAAGGTTTCTGGATAGAGGAAGATCAACTATAGCATTCACTAAAAGAAAGTTGGCATAATCCAGCATCTGAAATAAATTCCACGTGGCTGAATGAGGCTAGGGGAGAATGAGGCTAGGGGTTTGGGGAGGAACAAAAAAAAAAAACAAGATAAATAAGATATGAAGAGATCCCGACAGTATCAAGGTCAATGAGGTACTATTGAACAGTTTTAAGCAGGAGTAAAATTGTTCAATTTTAATTTCAGTATGATAACTCTAGAAAATGTATGGGAAGAAAGTAAATCTATCAATAAATCCAGGAATACCAGTTAAGATGCTGTTGCTGTAGGCTTTGTAAGAAACAAAGTGGGTATGGGCAAGGTTAGGAGCAGTGAAGATGAAGAGAAATGTGACAATACAAGAGTTTTTTAGGAGGTAGAAATTTCAGGACTTAGTGATTGTTTGGAGACAGGAGTAAGTGATAGGAAGGAAACAAAAAAATGACCAGGACAAACCTGTGGCACAGCGGTAAGACAATGCTCTACAATGCTGAACTCACCTGGGTTTTTAATCCCAAGGCCTCCCTATAAGCACAGAGTGCATGTATATGTGCCTATGAAGCAGGATGACAGTGGCTGGTGATGGATGGTTATGCAAGAACCCTGTTAAAGGTGCCCATCTCTCTCTCTCTCTATTCTGTCTCTCGCATAGAAGGAAGAAATAAACATTAAAAAAAAAAAGAAATGAACAACTTTTTTCTCTTGCTCTTTCCACATGAAGAGGTGGCAAGGATGGAATTAAACAAATCAGTGTGAACACGTGTGTGTGTGTGTGTGTGTGTGTGTATGTGTATGTGTGTGTGAACGTTTGCCATTTACCTATAGGTGTGTATATATCTGTCTGTCTGTTATTTTCCCCCAGCTCTCTCTGCTAAAAGGGTCGAAGAGAAATGGTATGCTAGAAGTAATGAGCAAATACTGTCCATATCTTGGTTTCTAAGCACCATTGTCCACTAAAGAAACTAGCGTCCCTTCAAGAAAAGGTTGATTCCTGAGTAGGAGCAAGGACAGTACAGCATGAGCCTGGAAAATCTCATAGTACCAGAAATTAAGGAAGTTCTCAAAAATGACAAAATATATCAGAGGGACACAAAAAGACAGCTTGAAAGAGCCCCCACTGGCCATAAGTAGATTAATCTGAGTACCAATTAATGGGTTATGACCCATAACATAACATAACATAAGAACACTTAGGCCCATACTAAAATTAAGTTTGGTGTGTGTGTGTGTTTATGTTTTTGCCATAAGGTGCAAATGCTCACCGGAGAGAGAGGTAAAGAGAGAAATCACACTCCAGGGGGAATGGTCACACTGCAATTCCTTGTCCTCCATCCTCTCAGAATTTTGGGGACCAGCAGTTGGTGTAATGGCTATGTCGCTGGACTCCAATGTAGTCGACCATGATTCAAGTCATGTACCCGGTGGATTAAACTCACTCTGGGCGTATGTTCGTGCCCAAGATCCGGAAAGGAGAATGCTGGAGAAAGGGATTGCGGCATGGCCATGCCCCCTGGAGGGGGGTGGTGGTGGTGGTGGTGGTGGTGGTGTGATTTCTTGCTTTCTGTCTCTCTCTGTCTTTCTGGAGAGCGCACACACCCTATGGCAAAAACCTCTCAAAAAAGAAAAGAAAAAAGAAAAGAAAAAAGAAAAAAACAACTTGATGGTTTTAATGATACCGGTTAAATTAGAATTCACTGAGCTTCCCAGAGGGTATAAATCTGTAGATTTATTGACTGCATTCAAATACTCTTTTATTTGGAAAATGTTTTCCTTAGGTCTCAGAAGGCCTCATGAAAACCAGGACCTATTGCAGAGACTAAGAAGAGTTAAGTAATAATACTAATAAAATTTATTTCAACATGTGCTCACTAGGTGGCAGTATATCAACGTGTGTCATGTCTTGTGTCTAAAAGATCCTGGTTTAGGGCATTTAATATGCTCCAATTTGTTACCCAAACTACTTAATTTATTGTCATTTAGTCTACTAGTTTGGAATTATAATAATTGTTGAGATATATTTGACACCAAGGCTAAAAAACA
Source organism: Tupaia belangeri chinensis (assembly GCF_000334495.1). Lineage (NCBI taxonomy): Eukaryota > Metazoa > Chordata > Mammalia > Scandentia > Tupaiidae > Tupaia > Tupaia belangeri. Next base: position 8,728,621 of record NW_006159583.1, read on the forward strand.
GTTTCTAGATGAATGAATGCAGTAGAAATTTTCATCTGATTGTTCAAATGTTACCTGTTTACTAGATTGTAAATCAGCTTCATATACTTAAGCATGAAAATAGGGCTTCCCACTGCTGTTGTGAGAAGGCACAAGCCTCCTTCTTTAAAAGACTCAGGTCAGATGTCTCTGCCATCTGTGAGAGAAAACTTTCATTGTTATTGTATTTAAGATTAACCTTTAATATATAATTAGTATGTTAAATGTAAAACAAAGGGGAAAAAAGGCATAACTTGGGACCAGTATTTGGCATGGTGGTTAAGACACTGGATACCTACATGGCTGACTGTAATTAAAGTTCTGGGCCTCATGGCTTGCTTTCTCGCTTAACCCCTCCTAACCCCATCTCACTCTGGTAAAATTAAAAATAATAATGATATTGATAAATAAAATTAAAATAATTATTTAAAAAAGCATAACTTTAATGTATAATTTAGCTTGATAATGCCATTTACTTCCTTACCTGAGATAATTTATAATGTGAATATTATGTCTTTTAAAATGTCTACAATAAATTATTATTAGAGTATGTGTTAGACCAAACCACAATGTCACAAGTAGTAAGACATTGCTGCCCAGTGCTGGGGCCACAAAGGAGGCCTAGGTTTGGATATACTATGCATGCCTGTGATCCTGGCTGACTAGAAGGAGGTTGAGGGAGGATTGTGGCATGGGAGGGCCCTGTCAGGGGTGCCTCTTTCTCTTTCTCTCTCTGATGAGAAAAATGAATAAATGAGCTTAAAGAGAAAGGGAAAAAAAGTACATGTCAATACAGAAGGGCTTGAAAGGGAAACTGACAAATTCCAGATTGACCTCTTCCTTACAAAGTCTAGCTCCTGAGCACAAACCCCTTTAAACAGTTTCTGGTTTTGTTTTTTCTAGTGATTACTTCTGACTCATGTCACTATTTCTTGATTAATCAATTTTAAATATTGCTCTGTTGCTGAGAGAGAAAACAATTTAACTCATTTGCATGACCTTCGACCTTCCCTATGTACATCTTCCAGAAAAGTCATACAAAAGGGCAATGGAGTATGATAAATAAGAGCATTGACACTGGAATCCCACTTCCACCATTTATCAATTGTGTGAACTTAGATGAGTTATGCAAACTCTTTGAGCCTTTTTTCTCATTTGGAAAATGGATATAATAGTCTACTCTTAAAAATTAAGATCAGGATAAAGAGGTAAATATATTTAAAATCCTGAACAAGTATTACTTTTAATTTTTTTCTTGGTCATCTTTGTAAGTTTAAATAATATATTTACCCTTTTTTTATCAACTAGTATAATATCACTTGAAATTCCACTTTATAAGATGGAAATTTTGACAAACTTATATACTTCCTTTCATTCTCCCCCTCTTTCTTTCTTTCGGAGAAGTTTTTGCTATAGGGCATGTGCATTGGCCAGAGAAACAGAGAGACAGAAAGTGAGAAATCACCCCCCAGAGGGGATGGTCACGTCGCAATCCCTTCTCCATTCTCCTCTTGGGATCTTGGGCACACACACACACGTGCTCAGTGTGAGTTTAAGCCGCCAGGTCCAGGACTCAAATCACGGTCGACTATATGGGAGTCCAGTGACGTGCCATTTCACCAACTGCTGGTCCCCATTCTTCCCCCCTTTCATATTTTCAATCCCTCCTTTTGTATTTCCATTCTAACTGGTTGTTCTATTTTCTGGTAGACTTTCTCAACTTAATCTTCTAACCATCTACTGATAATTTTACTTTAGCAATGATGTTTGTAATTTCTGACAGTTTAGTTGATCCCAAATGTTTATTTTTATAGAATTTTGAAGATTTGATATCTTAAAATATTATTTAAAATCTGTTTATTTACTTTTTCCATGAGAGAGAGAGACAGAGATAGACAGCACCCCAAATAGGGCCCCAATACTGTGATCCACCTCTGGCTCCAGCCAGCTCTAGACTATGAGTGTGTGCATGCCCAGAGCATCAGCTAGGTCCCTGGATGCAAACCTGGGACACTCCCAATGTTGGTCACTGCTGTATCCCTACCCTGCATCACTCACTACCCTGCCTGAGGATTCCATTTTTATTGACTGTGTTAGTCAGGGTTCTGTCAGAGGATAAAAACTAACACATCAATAATTTGAAAAAGAAAAATATTAATAATTATGAATTAAGTCCCTGTCTACTAAGTGAAAGATACTATTATAATATTATATAATATATAATACTAGCTACTAAAAGAGATAAAGAGCTCTCTGAGGTATACAGAGATAGTAACAACAGAAAGGAGCTACTTTTCCTAGGGCATAGGGGGAAGTAAGAAGAAACTTGGAAACTCCAGAGGAGGCCCCTAGGCTGAGATTCAGACCTTTGAGTGGACTGGTTGCTATGGAAACATAGGCTGTTGCTGTGCTAAACATTGGAGCGACCCTTTTAGACTGACAAGAGAGAATAAGAACAAAAAGCACCTCTTGATCATGGTTTATGATCCATTTAATGTTCTCTCTAATTCAGTTTTTTAGTATTCTGTTGAGGACTTTTACATCTGTGTTCATCATGGATACTGGCCCTTTATTTTCTTCTATTATCCTTGTTTGGCTTTGATATCAGAGTAATGCTGGCTTCCCAAGATGGGTTTGAAAATTTTAACTTCTACTTCAGTCTCCATACTCATTATTGGTCTGTTTGGATTTTCTTTTTCTTCATGATTCACTCTTGGTAGGTTATATGTTTCTAGGAATTATCCATTTTTTCCAGATTATCCAATTTGCTTGCATATAATTGTTCATGGTAGTCTCTTAGATTCTTTTGTATTTCTCTTTTACAAGTTTTAATATCTTTTCTTTCATTTTATAATTTTATATATTTATTATTTTTATGAATTCTTCCATAATTAAGAGATTTGGAGAAAGAGACAAAACAGAGACATCATCTCCAACAGGGTCCTCACACCAGAATCTGTTATCTGAGCCCTTAACCATCACGCTGCATTGTGCGAAATAGTCGGTTCTTTGGATCCAGTTTTCTGAGGTTAAAGACCCATCCTCCAAATGTGAATCAAAGCCATAAACATAAGGAAATGATAAAGAAAGGAGTTTTTCATAGAAAAGTAGGATTTTAGAAAAGAAGTATACCCAAAAACTTTTGGGCGGGCAAGCTACTAGGTTTGGAATGGATTAAGTGTTATTTTTATTTTGAGGTTGGTTACGAGTATTCAGAAAGGGAGATCTGTCATTTTATCAGCTCTTTGAGGAATTTGATTACTCAATTATGCATGTCAAGTATGAACTCTGACGGTATGAACATCTGCATCAGGGCATTCTGCCCATACTGGTTTAATTTCCCTGAGTGGGAAGAATAATGATCAAGCATCCAGGTGAATTCCTGTATGTACATGCGGAATGGCAGAAGAGAAGATAACAACCTTCTCTAAGTTCTTTGAAGAAAGTTAGGTAATAAAGAAATAAAAATAAGGGACCAGCAGATGGTGCGATGGTTACATTGTGGGATTCCCATATAGTTGACCACTGCTTGAGTCCCGGGCCTGGTGGCTTAAAACTTACCCTGGTGCCTGTGCTTGAGTGCCCCAAATCATGAGAGGAGAATGGAGGAGAAAGAAGTGCAGTGTGGCCATCTTCCTGGGGATTGATTTCTTGCTTTCTGTTTATCTCTTAGGTTAGCGCACTTGTCTTAAAGTAAAAATCTCTCTTGAAAAACAAAGTAAGGAAGAAAGAAAGAAGAAAGAAAAGAAAAGAAAAGAAAAGAAAAGAAAAGAAAAAGAAAAAGAAAAGAAAAGAAAAGAAAAGAAAAGAAAAGAAAAAAGAAAAGAAAAGAAAAGAAAAGAAAAGAAAAGAAAAGAAAAGGAAAGGAAAGAAAAGGAAAGGAAAGAAAGGGAAGAAGAAAAATGAGATTAGTTTCCCCTTCCCTGCAGAAGAGTGGTAGCCATAGCTGGGACAGAGGAAGAAGTCCTCAGAGGAAGTCTGAAATATCCCCTGACAAGCTATGATCAATGAGGTAGATGTCTTTCCTGCCATTATCTTAGGATACTCACATATGGCTATCTCTGACAAATTCATCCCTAGACTTAACCGTCCAGCATCATGGGCATGCACATGTTTCGCCTACTAAGGGAGGTCTTGGGGCCCAAACCCAAAGCCTTCCCATGCGGGTCAGCCTTGCCAAGCATCTCATTTTACCACTGCACCACCACCTGGTCTTTCATAGTTTTATTTCTTTAAATCTTTTTCTTCGATTAGTCTAGATTATGGTTTGTCAATTTTGTTTATATTTTTAAAAGATAAATTCAGTTTTGGTAATCTTTTTTCTTGTTCTTGTAGTGTCTATTTCATTTATTTCTACTCTAGTAGTTCATTCTTTTTTGGGGGGCTGATTTGGAGCTTAGTGTGTTTTATTCTAGTTGTTGGAGGAGTAAAGTTAGATTGCTTATTTGAGATCTTTCCTTTTTCTATATTCTATTTTTAAAAAGAATTATTTTATCTTAACTTTATTTATTTATTTGCTTATTTTTATTTGACCAGAGAGGGACACAGCAAGCCAGCAGAGGCAGGGAAAAGTGATAAAGCAAGCCATCAGGTCTGGGACTTGAACCATGGTTGGCCATATGGGAGTCCAGTGTCCTTAACCACCACATCACCTGCCAGCCCCTTTCTATATCCTTTTTAATGTAGGCATTTATCCTTATAATTGCTTTTATCACATCCCCTAGGTTTTTCTATGTTGTAATTCCATTCTCATTTGTCACAAGATTTTTTTAAATTTCTTTTTTGTTTTCTTTTTTGATCCATTGTTTATTCAGGCATGTGTTATTAGCCTGAATGACAGATGAATGGATAAATAAAAATGTGTTATATACATCTAATGAAATATTACTAGGCCCTAAAAAAGAAATTGTGCCATTGTTACTGCATGGATGGACCAAAATGCTAAATGAAATAAGACAGATACAAAATATAAATATGTTTGATCTCACTTATATGTAGAATCTGAAGTGGTAATACTCATAGGAGAGAGTAGAATGGTGGTTGCCAGGGGTCTGGGAGAGGGGAAGATTGGGTAAGTATGACTGAAGAACATAAAGAAACTTCATTTATACAAGATAAAGTCCTAGAGATCAACTATGTAGCATAGTGTCTGTTTATAACAATGCTATATTATGTATTTAAAATTTGCTAAGAGTGTAGATTTTTAAAAAGTATTTTATTTTTATTTTTTCCTCTTCTGCTTTTGCTTCAGTTTAACCAGAGAGAGACACAGAGAGAGAGAGAGAGACAGAGAGGGAGGGTGAGAAGGCAAGCCACCAGGTCCAGGGCTTGAACCATAGTCAGCGATGTGAGAGTCCAGCACCTTAACCACCACACCACCTGCTGGCCCCAATTTGTAGATCTTATGTTAAGTGTTCTTACTACCAAAAAAGGGGGAAGAAGAAGAAACTTTGGGAGGTGATAACGTATCGCTGTCTGACCTTGATGGTGGTGATGGCTTCATGTTATCATCTTAATATTCCTTCTGCTCTAACCAATTATACTTATACTTAACCAATATACTTATTCCCAAACTCAGGAAATGTGTATACCTTAAGTATGTACAGCTTTCTGTATACCAAACATTCTTTAATAAACTGATTTAAAATAAAAATGTTCGGGAACCAGAAGTTAGCGTAATGGCTATGTCACTGGACTCCCACGTAGTCGACCACGGTTTGTGTCCCGGATCCGGTGGCTTAAAACTCACGCCGGGCGCGTGTGCGTGCGTGCCCAAGATCCCGAGAGGAGAATGGAGGAGAAGGGAATGCGGCGTGACCATCCCCCCTGGGGGGGTGATTTCTCGCTTTCTGTCTCTATGTCTCTCTCTGTCTGTCTGGCGAGCGCACGCGCCCTACAGTGAAAATCTCTCAAAAAAAAAAAAAAGCTTCCTCCCATTCTAACCTTGCAGTGTCTCCTAGTATCTTTGATTAGCAGAGCTTACATTGTTAGCCAGCAAAGACCAAATGCTGAGTACAGTTCTAGTATCACAACAGTGGAGAGAGGGGATGAGCTTAGAACAACAACAACAACAACAAAAAAAATATATATATCTAGATAGATAGATAGATAGATAGATAGATAGATAGATAGATTAACTATAGAACCAGCAATTAGCGTAATGACAATGTCACTGGACTTCCATGTAGCCAACCATGGTGCGAGTCCCAGACCCGGTGGCTTAAACTCATGCCAGGCACATGTGCATGCATGCCCAAGATCCTGAGAGGAGAATGGAGGAGAAGGGATTGTGGTATGGCCATCCCCCCTGGGGGGGATGATTTCTCACTTTCTGTCTCTCTCTGTCTTTCTGGCAAGCACATGCGCCCTGTAGCAGAAACCTCTTAAAAAAAAAAAAAAAAGATTAACCGACACAAGTATCTCTGAGCATATTCAATAACAATACTGTATTCTTCTTTGTTGTTGTTATTTTCTCCTGTTCTTTGAATTATTTCAATTTTCTTTGTGGACTTATTTTTTCTTCTGCTTATCTTTCTTAGCCTCTCTTTCATTCTGGATCCTTTAAAATATTTTTCAGGTTTCTTAGTTACTTGTTATTTGTTAAAAATACAGCAGTGAAAAGTTGATTGGTGGTGGGCTGGGCTTATTAATTGATCAACTTTGAGGGTATTTGGATAGGATATATCTACATTGTTCTATTTCTGTCTAGAGAATAAAGTGTCTACAGACTTATTCTAGAGTAGTAAATACCTGGCTGTTGAGCATCCTACTTGTTGGTAAGGGAATGAATGGTTGTGGTGGTGAGGGGAATTATAACTTCAGCTAATTTTCAAATAATTGCCCCATTTTAAACTCCACATTCTACTATTTGTTTCCCATTGGTGTTTTCTGAGCTTCTCTGTATTTCTGTAAGACTGATTTTCTTAACTTTTTGGAAACTATTTGCACTAGTTTCCCGTGGCTACTATAATAAATTACCACAAACTTGATAGCTTAAAACACAGAAATGTATGCTCTCACTGGTCTGGAACCCAGAAGTCAAAAATCAAGTTGTAGCAGGGCCAACCTCCATTCAGGTACTGTAGGAAAGAATGTGTTCCTTGCCTCATTCAGTTTCTGGTGGCTGTTTGACATTTATTAGTTTATGGCTTCATCACTCCAGTCTGTGCCCTGTCTTCATAGTGCCTTCTTTATTCTATCTGTATAATCTCCTCCCTATACCACAATATTATAAAGATAATTAGTTCTGGATTTAGGGCCCACTCAGAACACCAAGAATGATCTCCTCATCTCAATACCCTTAATTATGTCTACAAAGATCCTTTTTCCAAATAAAGTGACAGTTTCCAGGGATTAGGACATATACATATTTTCAGTTTCACCATTCAACTCACTATACCACTCTTGCAACTGCTTAATATCTTAAAAAATATTGATGACATTTCTTGTGTCCTAATGATCAGTCTTCTTTGGTCTTTATTGATTTTCTCTCTTTCGATCTTCATATATATGTCAAACACATGTATGTTTGTATGTGTATGTGTGTATATGCTTTGTTTGTAACAATTTACTGGGTTGTTAGGAAGAAGAGAGGATAAATGTGTGTGTTCAGTCCACAATATTGACTTTGGCATATATAATTAATTTCAGAGGAATTTTCACTAAGTAGTCTCTGAATAAAATAAAATTAAGAAAATGCAGAACAAATAAGCCAGGTTATGCAAGACAGTTCAATTAAGAGAGCTCTCTCTCTTATTGATTCTTAATCTTTTTTCAACCTGTTTCATCATGACTCCTCATATATTCAAATCCTTCATGTTTTCAGGGTAACAATAAGTAGGCAGCAGTGTATCTGATACCTCCCATTTAAGATAGAAACAAAATAATGGAAAGGAAATGTTATTAACTTAAGCAAAACTGACCACTCTGACATTTTGCTGTCCATTATCTTTTCAAGTATTTTCTGACTAGTGATAAGAGGCGGTATGTATGCTGCACATTTCTCCAACTTGCTACTGGTCAAGGTCACTAATTAGTCATATCATTCATGTTCAGTTAAGTGTGAACAAAGGTTCAGTATTGTTTTTAAATTATTTTATTTAACTTTATTTATTTATTTGTATTTTAATTTGTAGAGAGGGGCAAAGTGAAAGAGAGAAGGAAAGAGAGAAAGCAAGCCACCAGGTCCAGGACTAGAACCACAGTCAACCATGTGGGAGTCTAGCATCCTTAATCACCACGCCACCTGCCAACCCACAGAATTGTTTTTAACACTTCACGCTGTCATGAAGTTGAAAATTTTTTGCCATCTCTACTTTAAACTTCCTACCTTACAGATCTCATGATTTCAATGCATTTGTCATAGTATGTCTTTTCAAATATTATAATCTTAATATTTCTTCTGCTCTAACCAAATAGAGAAGGCAGTATAATGGGGTAAAAAGAGCACTGGCTTGGAAGTCAGAAAGTTTGAGGTCTAGTTCTGGTTATCTATGAATTACATATATTATATTGGATATAATATTTATCCTTCTGTATCTGTTTTAATACTCAAGGAATAAAGCAACTAGACTGTGATAATTTCTAAGATACAGTCCACCTTTGAAATCTTTTACTATTAAGCATTCGGTCAGGTAGTTCCACTTGAATGTTCCATAATTACCCAAAACTCAATCTGTGGAAAAAAGTTTAAATTCAAAGCCCTAGTATCAAATACCCTAGTATCAAAGTATTTTTAACTCTTACATTCTGTATTTCTTTTTTTGGAGAGATTTTTGCTATAGGGAGTGTGCAGTCGCCAGGGAGACAGAAAGAGTCAGAAAATGAGAAATTACCCCCTGGGGGGATGGCCACACCGCAATCCCTTCTCCATTCTTCTCTCAGGATTTTGGACATGCATGCACACACGCCTGGTGTGAATTTTAAGCTGCCAGGTTTGGGACTCGAAATGTGATCACTGCATGGGAGTCCAGCCACATAACCATTATGCCAAATGCTAGTCCCTAAGTTCTGTATTTCTAGTCCTTTGTATTCTAAACTCAAAATCTTTTAGTTACCCTAGCTTCCTCTCTTTTATTCACCTTTTCTATTTTACAGATCACCAAGTTTTATAAATTCTTTTATGGAAAGATTTTTGCATATCAGCTGTCTCTACACTGACCAATGAGCTTATGATCCTAATAAACTTGACCTTTCTAGCTTCCAATTTACCTTACATAACCTTATAAATGCAGTATCTATGTATTTTGACAATGTGACTCTCCTACTCTAAATCTTAGGTTATTTTCCCTTGCCAATATGATATGATCAGAACTTCTTAGTTTGCAATTTAAAACCTCCCACATTCTGCCTATGGTTTAATTTTGTTAATCTGGAACAGACAACAGTTTTCTCTATATGGTCTGTTCATCCATTGTGTATCATTACATAGCTAACAACTTTCTTAGTGGATATATTCAAGAACCAGAATTTGATTTGTCTATCCAGCTGCTAGGTCTGTGGTATACCTCTAGGTTAATTAGTAGTAACTGGGAACAGCAAGAGCTAAAAAAAGACTTCAAAAAGTTCATGGAATGGCCAGCAGGTGGTGTGGTGTTAAGAGTACTGGATTCCCACATGGCCATATGGTTTGAGTCCTGGACCTGGCACCTTGCTATCTAACTTTCTATCTCTCTTTCTCTCTCCTTCTCTCTGTGTCTCTCTGGTCAAATTAAAATAAGTAAACTAATAAATAAAGTTAAATAAAATATGTAGTTAAATTATGAATTTATTTTGGTGTAAAAATAAATTCTTGAAATACATCCTGGGACCAGCAGTTGGCATAATGGCTATGTCACTGGACTCCCATGTAGCCAACCACGGTTCAAGTCTCAGGCACAGTGGCTTAAACTCATGTCAGGTGCGTCAGCATGTGTGCCCAAGATCCTGAGAGGAGAATGGAAGAGAAGGGATTATGGCATGGCCATCCCCCCTGAGGGGTGATTTCTTGCCTTCTGTATCTCTGACTCTCTCTGTCTTCCTGGTGAGCACACGCACCCTATAGCAAAAACCTCTTTCTAAAAAAAAAAAAGAAAGAAAGAAAAGAAAAGGAAAGAAATACATCCATAGTTCTTAGATCCTAATATGCATTTTCCATGAACTCTTTGAAGATCCCTTATAATAGCAAAGAAGGGATATTCTCTTAGAAGAAAGTATTGTGGTGAGGATATTAATAAGTATCTCTAATAATCCTTAGAATTGAATACATGTAAGCACCATACCTGACACTATAGAAAATTCAAAGTGTAAATAAAACACTTAAATCATACATAAATTAAACACACACACACACACGTAGATCATTTGGTCATCATAAATCTTTTCTCCTTCCTTTCAAGCTTTTATCAGTGAGCACAGAGTCTACTGATGAGAAGAAATAGAGTCATGTTCCAGAAGTTCTATGTGCATGCTTTAAAATTAGACAAATGTGCGGAACCAGCCCTGTAGTAATTGACAACACTAATGTGAAGTGGGTATTGTTATTTTTTTCAGTTTTCACACAAAACAACTGAAAGCCAAAGGGTTAAATTATATTCAGAAATAATGAAAGCAGACCAGCTGGCTCCAGAGCCTGACGATGTGGCAGGCCCTTTGAATGAGCTCTGAAGAGTTCCCTCCACCTGAGTGCTCCAAGGTGGGCAATCCTTCCCAATACCAGCAGCCTCATCATTAAATTTATCAGGGCCGTTGTGAACAGTTGCACATGCCCATTCTATCCACAACCACATGGTAGCAGGAGTCAATACAAAGTCCACACATGTGGTCACTTAAGGTGTACGATTAGAGGTTGTAAAGGAAATAATTCATGCTTCACCAACAGATAACTAGTGAAATTCATTACTGCATAGCCACACAGGGTTGTGAGGCTAGCTTCTCGGTTCTGCCTGCTGTGGCCCTGCTAGCACATGGCTTAGAGAGTGGCTAGCACCTTCGTGGGAAGAAAACCATGCTTTTTCTTCTAAAGTGGAAGCAGACCCCAGGCGGGGCATTTGCACAAGCCACACACTGGCTGTGGTCACACTATAGCCGCACAATGAATTACCAGGCATCAATTAATAGGAAAGAGTTGTGGGACCAGCAGTTGGTTTAATGGCTATGTAGCTGGACTCCAATGTAACCAACCACAGTTTGAGTCCCAGACCCGGTGGCTTAAACTCAAGCAGGTTGCATGTGTGTGCGTGCTCAAGATCCTGAGAGGAGACTGGAGGAGAAGATATTGTGGCATGGCCATCCCCTCTGGGGGTGTGGGGGGGTGATTTCTCGCTTTCTGTCTTTTTGTCTCTCTGTCTCTCTCTGTCTTTCTGGCAGCCCCTTAAAAAAAAGCCCCTAAAAAAAAAAAAAAAAAAAAAACAAAGAAAAACTAGACAAATGTGAGTTTGAAACACATCATATATTAACTATCTATTCTTGGGAATATACTTACTCAAATATATTATAATTGATCATCTGTGAAATAAAATAATAATAGTTTCTAATGTATTTTGAGCACTTACTATTGAGTTGTCAGAAAAGTCATAATGCATTTTTGCATAGAAAAATATGTTGTGACTTTTCCAGTTACTCAATGTATTCCAGGCACTGTTATAAATACCTTTCATACAGCACCTAATTAATCCTTGCAGTCTTGTGAAGTTAAGTCCTCATGTACAGACAAGGAAACTGTTAAAACTCAGGCAGTCAGATTTCAAAGTCTAGATTTTTTGTCATTGCGTAGTGTCAATGTCTGGCAGATAGAACTCTATACATGTTAACTGCTATTATATTAATTTGCTATCCACTTTATCAAATAATATTCATTTCATTCTCTTCATTCATTCAGCATGTCTTACCTGCATGATGCAGAAAAACCTGGGAACAGAAGATTTTCATCCTCCTTATCCTTCTCATGGTTTTCTAAGGCTCTTTAGCATGTCATTCCCCTGCTGAAAATTCTTTAATGGCTTGCTTCAGCTACCTACTATATGTGATCAACAATGAGCCTTCCTAGTCATATTACTCTCCCATCCCCTTCTCAGAAGCACTATAGCCCCTTAAAAAAAAGCCCCTAAAAAAAAAAAAAAAAAAAAAACAAAGAAAAACTAGACAAATGTGAGTTTGAAACACATCATATATTAACTATCTATTCTTGGGAATATACTTACTCAAATATATTATAATTGATCATCTGTGAAATAAAATAATAATAGTTTCTAATGTATTTTGAGCACTTACTATTGAGTTGTCAGAAAAGTCATAATGCATTTTTGCATAGAAAAATATGTTGTGACTTTTCCAGTTACTCAATGTATTCCAGGCACTGTTATAAATACCTTTCATACAGCACCTAATTAATCCTTGCAGTCTTGTGAAGTTAAGTCCTCATGTACAGACAAGGAAACTGTTAAAACTCAGGCAGTCAGATTTCAAAGTCTAGATTTTTTGTCATTGCGTAGTGTCAATGTCTGGCAGATAGAACTCTATACATGTTAACTGCTATTATATTAATTTGCTATCCACTTTATCAAATAATATTCATTTCATTCTCTTCATTCATTCAGCATGTCTTACCTGCATGATGCAGAAAAACCTGGGAACAGAAGATTTTCATCCTCCTTATCCTTCTCATGGTTTTCTAAGGCTCTTTAGCATGTCATTCCCCTGCTGAAAATTCTTTAATGGCTTGCTTCAGCTACCTACTATATGTGATCAACAATGAGCCTTCCTAGTCATATTACTCTCCCATCCCCTTCTCAGAAGCACTATATTTTACGTGGTTTTGGAAGATGCCAGTTTCTCTCATGTTTTAAGGAGAGACATGCCATGTGTTTCATAATCTTGCTTATTATTATCCCTGGTGAAATGTTACCATCTACTTTGTCTTCCATCTCTCAAAATCCTAGCTCTCCTTTGAATTTCCCTGCAAATGCCACTTTTCCTTTGACACAATCTCAATTCCCCAGGGTAGATGATGTGTCTGTGCTCTTCTTTAATGGCCTTCAAACACACATACCACATTGAATTTATATGTACAATGAACATCCGTATTTTTGTTTCCCTTCTATGTGATTAATACTTTGAGGGTGAAGAGGATAAGTCTTTGTCCTGACCATTCTGTGCTGTGATATTACCCAAGACTGGGTAGTATAAAGACTAGAAATTTATTTCTCACAGTTCTGGAGGTTGAGAAGTTCATGACCAAGGTGTCAGGAGGTTTGGTATCTGGTGAGGACCCAGTCTCTGCTTCCAAGTTGGTGTCTTGAATGTTGTATTCTCTGAGGGAAAGAAATACTGTTCCACATGGCAGAAGAGCTGAAGGGTGCAGAACCCACTCCCATAATCTCCTTATATAGTAGCATTAATCCATTCATGAAGGTAGAATCCTCATCACCTAAACATCTCCCAATAGATCCTACTTCTCAATACTGTTACAGTGGGGAATTAAGATTCAACTTGAGTTTTGGAGGGAACAAAAATATTCAAACCATAGCATCATCCATTTTTGTATTTCCAGTATCTTTCATAGTGTTATGCACACAGTAGGCACAAACTAATTATATCTTGAATGAATTTTATTCTTCCTATATCACTCAGAAAATGTCAATGCTGTGGAAAATAATAGCTTCTTCTGACTGGTTTGTTTGTTTGTTTGTTTGTTTCAATTAGTACTTAAAAACTTAAGAAATTGAATTTTGGGGAAAAATTCAAAATTTTCTTGGGAAAAAAATCACAACTGGGTCTACTAATAAATCTGGATCCCTAATAGTGAGTTGAACTAGAAGTAGATTTCATCTCAAAAAATTACTTTCTTTGCTAATACATAAGAAGTGACTCCTCGTCTATTCAATTTTTATCATTAGATTGTAGCAGTTCAATTACATCTTTAGGCTCCACTTCTAATTCTAGTTCTCTTGGTATTTCTACTGTATCTGTAATTACTTCCTTCACTGGAGTTTTGAACCCCTCAAAGTTTTCAATGAAAGTTGGAATCAACTTCTTCAAATGTCTGTTAATGATGATATTTTGCCCTCCTCCCATGAATCACAAATGTTCTTAATGGGGCCTCAAATGATGAATCCTTTCCAGAAGATTTTTAATTGACTTTGCTCAGAACCTTCAGATAAATCACTGTCTATGAAAACTATAGTTTATGAAATATACTTCATAAATAATAGGACTTGAAAGCTGAAATGACTCCTTGATCCCTGGGGTGGTGTCGTGTTAGTAGGTATGAAAACAACACTAATTTCTTTGTAATCTCCATCACAGTTCTTGGATGAATAGGTGTATTTTCAATGGTCAGTAATATTTTGAAAGGAATATTTTCTGGCATAGATCTCAGCAATAGGCTTAAAACATTAAGTAAATCATGATGTAAAAAGATGTGCTATCATCTTGGCTTTGTTACTTCATTGAAATCATTATGACTTTTAGCAAAATAGAACTACTTTTCAAGTTTTTCAGATTCCATGGTGATGCTTAGTAAGTAATTTGAATGACTTGTTCTATAACTCAACAAATATCTGTTAAATACTAACTTTGTGCCACCTAGGCACATGGTATACTTCAGTGAATCAAGAGACAAAGATTCCTCTTGAAAATCTGACATGCTAGTCTAAGTGATCAATTTAAATATAATTTTTGGTGTAATTAAGTTTATTCCAAAACAAACGAACAAACAAGAATGTCCCAAACTAATAGCTCTTGCTAAACTATGCCCAGCAGCAAATACTACATATTGTCAAACTATAGAAAGACATAGACCACCAATTTGTTACTGAGGTAACATCCAAGTTTGGCAGAATATTAAGAGTTCTGTTCTTACCAATAAACAGTATGGGAGCATCTATTGCCATAAGCCTGTGTAAACATCTATTTGGTCACCTATATTAAGCCCCTCAATCTTGACCTTAACCTCACTGTGCTACTAGACTCTTGTCTCTGTTCTTCATTTGCATTTCTTCCTTTGCTGGTAATGAATCCCAGCTCTGAGCCCAGATAAATTGTCTGAACCTGAGAAACTAATTAATCTTGCCAACCTCTACTCTCTAGGGGATCTGGATCTTATCCCAGTGTTCTCCCCTCTGTAGCCCACTGACTAAGGCCCCATTATAACCCAGACAACCCTTCCCATTCCAAATATAAAACTGTCATTCATCAGATAATAACATTTACAACATAACCTATTCCTGGTACAACGCTTATACCTGACCTATTTGAGATGATAACCGTCAATATTAATCTGCTTTGGACTCAGGTTTGGTATGTCCTCTTCAGTGCTGAAACTGAGGAGGAGTTCTATGGTCATACCCCACCAGTGTTGACTTCTTTCCCTCTCTCTTACAGATCAACAGCTGGGCTTTTCTTCTGACCCTCCTGCCAAGGCTAATCAGATATTACTCTTACAAAGGAGTAAAAATTGCCAGCATTCTATGTAGTCTGCTTTTCTATACAGTTTAGATTTTTATTCATCTTAATCGTAGTTATAAGTAACATTTTTGTTCTTTCTGTAGCAGATTAGTCCTCCTCCAACATAGTTATTTTCAAAAATTGTGTAAGATTCAGATGCTGCACCAAAGGTTTATGCTTTTTGCAAGCAATATGGTCCTAATCCAACATATTGTACAGAGTGCAAATCAGTGTTACCTCTAACTTCAGCTGTGATAAATATTTATTAAGCCTCTACTATGTTCATGGCACTAGATCAGGTGCTTCTATAACTATTTTTCCTATCCAGGAAAAATAAATTCAAATATGGAATAAAAAGCCCAAACTCATGAATCTGGACTGATTTGCTTCTTAAAAATTTGACATGCTGCAGCTGTGTGCTTAACCCTGTTTTAAACAGGATGATGAAATAAAACATTATTATTATTGGGACTATATCATTGTCTGTATAAATGGCCAGAGTGAAAACTGTCATTAAAAAACCATGACATATGTACGTGCTAATTATAATTAAGTAATACTTTCTCCACTATTCTATGACATGACCAATTCAGAATATCTGCCATTAATCTTGAAGACATTTAGAGATGTTCTCTTTTCTAGCTCTTTATCTTTGAAAGTATATGTGAATCTTATTTACAATGAAAGTCTCATAATATTTTACTACTTTTTGGTATGCCACTTCTGTCAAATGATACCTGGAATAAATCAGCTTTGACTTTTTAGATGACAAATGTCCCAGAATTTTTAATAGTTGCAACACACATTTACATTTTCTAATACCCTTATTGTAAAAAAGACAAACAGAGATATAATTGTGTATATGTGTGTGTGTGTGGGATAAGAAGTAAACCAACTATGTCACTATCAGATTTTTTTCAGAATGTCTGTAATGTCGAGTTTTACCTAAATGCTGGAAGAATTAAGAGTTTATTTTTTTTGTTTTTTCCAGATATGAATTAGTGGAAAAACAAGTTGGTTGAATGTGAGATATACCAGGTAAGTCTCTTCAGTGATTTTACACATCTATATACTGCTGTTTAAATGAGAAGTACCAATCTTTTGGTTCTATACAATGTTACAGCCGTGAACATAAAAAACTATGTGGCTCTAACTATCCAGGAAGAAATCTTGTTCAAGTAACTAATGAATGATTCAAGATTTAGATAATTCCAACATGATTCCAACATATTTTTATAGTGTTTTGTTCTGCAAGACTTCCTGACTCTGACGTTTATCATTAAAGACTGTTTTTGTTTTATTTATTTATTTTTTGAGAGGTTTTTGCTATAGGGCACGTGCGCTCGCTGGAAAGAGAGACAGAGAGACAGAAAGTGAGAAATCACCCCCCAGGGGGGATGGCCATGCCACAAAACCTTCTCCTCTATTCTCTCTTTGTGATCTTGGACACGCACACACACACACACCCACCGTGAGTTTAAGCCACCGGGCCTGGGACTCAAACCACAGTTGACTACATGGGAGTCCAGTGACATAGCCATTACTCCAACTGTTGATCCCTAAAGACTATATTTTACAGATTGAAGGATAGTTATTTTTTAGAGGAAATAATTTGTTCTTAAATAACACTAGAAACAAGTAAACAGTAAATAATATGACACATACACATTTCTATAAATTAGCTCAACTCTCATGGTTGAAACTCTTTTAGTTTCCACATATTAGTAAAGGTTTCTAGTTTCACTCACAAGTCTTCACAAGAACCCTATGAAATACAATATTCGTCTTATTCTAATGTTGTTGAAGCTGATGCTTCCAGGAAAAATAGCATGCCTAAGGACATATAACTACCAGGTGAGGACTTGGGGATCCTAAACAGTAGCATTTTAGTATGTCTTATATTTCCTGTTAACTTGTAAACTCATTGAATGGAAAAACCATCTCTTTTTATTTTTTTTGCATTTAATATTTGCCTAAGGTAAAGTAGAGATCTATAGATGTTTGGTGTTTACATTTTATAAAAATGTAGAAATAACAGCACTATAATATATGGCAATAAAGATTTTTTAAAGGTTGAATAAGGTAACTATGTATCAGTTCCCTTAATTGTTGCTTAATGTACTTAAAGGTACAATATATTAGGTTGATGCTACCATTACTGATTTGGTTATGAAATAATTTTCTCTTCTAATATAAAGACTAGATACAAAATGATCCACAAATCTCTTGGTGTAATTTTTTTCTGACAAGGAGTATAAACATTCATTCAACAAATACTGATTGAGCAGAATGGAGCTAAACTCTAGTGCAAGAAAACAGATAGTAAAAAAGTAGTAGAGGTGATTAAGAAAATAAAATAGAGTAATGGGATTCAGAAAAATGATAGTTTCTACTTTAGTGTGGGCACTTGAGAAAGATATTATCATGAAGCTAAAATTTACCTGAAACCTGAGGCATGAGAAGATTATGAATGAATTCAGCTTGAAGAAGATGAAGGATGATGTGGCTGGACTATAGTGAAACATCATTTCTATCTATCTGAACCAGACATTTATGATTAAACAGACCGTATACCCAAGGCAGGTATTGCCTGATTCTTGCCATTCCAGACTTCCCTGATGGATATGAATTAGATCATTCTAAGTCAGATGTTCATGTGTTGGAATCTAACACCAAATTTCCTTTAAATATTTTGAGACTAATTTCCACTACTTCACATTCTTGCCTCTTAGGTTACTGACTGAAATATAAATCCCCTGGAATATTATTCTCTCTTATTCTTATTTTATTCTGTCATCTCTAGATCAACATATATGGTGTTCCTTCTTCCACCCTTGGAAACCTGTAGCACATCCTCTATCCATTAAAGAGGGCTCCATTGACCTCCTAACCACGACAGATGCCTAACTCTCCTAGGAAGACAGCTCTTCTGGATTACTTACTTACTCCCTCCCAGACTCTCACATTTGGGTCACAGTCTCATCCTCTGCACCAAGTTCTGTTTTTTCTTGACTTCAATGTCCTTGTACCTCTCCAAATCCAGTGAACTTCACATCCCTCTCCATCAAAATCTGACGACTATGGATGTACTCTAACTTTGTTATCCCTTGCAACAGTCCTGACTTCTGTACTTCTGGCTCTTTTAGTCCTTACTCTCTATATACTTCTCTCTGGGCCCAAAGGCCTCCTATTTTATAGATCCATTATCCCAGTTTACAACTACTAGTTTGATCTTTTCTACCCCAGCTTAGATTATATGACCGGTTGCTGGAATTGGTGTTTTGCATTAACACTTGAAACTCCTCCCCTCTCATGCTCACTACATCCAGTCGATTTCACTTTCTAAATATTGTTGCTATACTTTCTCTTTTACTTTTCAGCCTTGTGGTTACTCACCTAGTTCAGGCATTTATCTTCACTCAGCTGGATTATTGTTTTGACCTCTTCATTTGTCTAACTTCCCCTGGTTCTGCCACCACAATCTATCCTCCTTGCTTCCATCATTGTGACCCATTAAAGGGCAACATGTCAGTATGCTGATTGGATTCTTAATGAGTGCACTCTCACCTCTCCACTGCCAGATATACTCTATGTTCCTCTTAATACTTACCACATGGGTTGCAATCCTGTAGCTAAGATGTAGTAAAAAAAAACACCTCAATGATCAACACCTTGCCCAACTCATTCTAATAAACAGAATGGAATTAGATGGATATATAACTCAAGTCAATGCCCTCAGAATAGAAAAACAATTATTATGACTAGTAATTATTTGGAGAACACCTAATGTATATCACCATTTTATTTTTATTTATTTATTAATGCATGCATTTATGTATATTTGCTCTAGGGCACATGTGCTCACTGGAGAGAGACAGAGAGAGAGCATGTGTACAGAGAGAGAAAAAGTGAGAAAACACCTCCCGAGGGGATGAGCATGTTGCAATCCCTTTTCCTCCACTCTCCTCTCAGTATTTTGTGCACAGGCACCCATGTGTTTTTTTTAAGCTGCTGGGTCCAGGACTATAATCATGTAGTCGGCTATGTGGGTTCTAGCTGCCTTAACCACCAGATCACTGGCTGGCCCGGGGACTTCATATATCTTTTTTTTTTTTTTTAAGTTATTTTATTTAGCTTTATTTATTTATTTATTTATTTATTTATTTATTTATTTTAATTTGACCGGGGTGGGGGGGGGGCAGAGAGAAAGCCACCAGGTCTGGGACTTGAACTGCAGTTGGCCATGTGGGAGTCCAGTACCCTTAACCATCATGCCACCTGCCTGCCCTGAAACTTCATATATCTTATAGTGATTTACTGGATATCTGAATCACAAGCTAGGGTAGGATGGCATAAAGAACTTTTTTTAAAGACAGTGTCTTATTCTGTCATGATCCTCCTGCCTCAGAATCCTCTATTTGTGGGGTTATAGGCACACCCAACCTCTAGTTGAACTGAGAATTGAACCCTGGTCTCTCATGTGATCCCAGTATGTGGAATACAATATCTTAGCAAAACATGTCTCTGTGTCTGGGTAAGCAAAGTGGTTTTGTTTTATGATTGGCCATGTGGGAGTCTAGTGCCTTAACCACCATGTCACCTGCTGTCCCAAAACATGCTTTTTAAATCAGAAAAATCTTGAGTTAAGTCCAGTTGTACTTCTCTGTAGCTGTGAGTTCAGAAAAGCTATATGACATCTCATTTTCTCCCAATATTAAAGGGGATAGCAATGGATTTCTTACGGGGTGGTTGTGAAGATAAGAAGAAATTAAAAAAAAAAAAACAAACAGAAAATGTTAATGCATCTGGTAGTTTAGTATGAATGTCACCAGAACTTGAATCTCTATCAGGATCTGATAACTGCTGAGGACTTTTCAGCATGTTAAGGCTTCTGAATTCAGAAATGAAGAGGCCCCTGGGCGTTCTCAATGAAACTGTTGCTCTAAGGCCCTTGGGATTTTGTGTGACAGGATTTAAAAATTTTATTCTCCAGAAATTAAGGGCAGTGGGAGTTTATAGTGCTATAGGGAATCCCATATGCTTAAAGATGGAGATAGGAACTTAGTATTTGCTTGTGTGAATAGTTTAGTGCTATTGGGAGTGCTACTGGAAACTTCAGGAACATCTATCAAATGAAACCACAATAGAAGTATTTCAAGTCATGTATTCAGATGTGCAGAAAAAATTAATTTCTTTCTATTTTTTTAAAAAAAACTTTTGTCAGATAGTGGATATTCTTTCTGGAAAAGGATGAGAGAAAGGAAGTAAGACCCCCCCCCCCCTTCACTAAAGGGCATGGTCATACCACAATCTCTTCTTACCCATTTTCTCCTTTTGGAATTTTTGGGCATGCACACACATGAACTTGGTGTGTTTTTCAAGCTGCCTGTTCTGGAACCTAACTGTGTGGTCATGGTGGGATACAGCCACTATCCAGCTGCTGTTACCACCATGCCATGGGTTGACCCAATTTATTTATTTTCTACAAATTCCATTTAGTGTCTCTGTTTCTATTGCTGACACACTTAGTCCTTTCAGATTTAAATTCACTGTATTTATAATAGGATTTCCCACAGTTCTTCACTGGGGTTGACTGTAAACTCTGTGAGTTTAATAGAAGGAAGTATCTTCTAGATCTTACTATATCCTGTGCTAATGTTCACTGTGATAAACAATCAAAGTCTAGTTCAGGCTTCAGAATGCATTGTCAGGGTCCAGCTTATTAATGCAGTGGCTAGGTGTTACAGAGAAAGGTGGATTTCATGTGACTAACCAGGTTTCAAGTTTTGATCCTGTCACCTTGAAAAACACTAGGAGCCTGATGGGTTGTAGACCAGGATAAAAAAGGAGTACGGCGGGACCAGCAGTTAGCGTAATGACTATGTCACTTGACTCCCATGTAGTCAACTGCGGTTACAGTCCCGGACCCGGTGGCTTAAACTCACGCCAGGCGCGTGTGTGTGCATGCCCAAGATCCTGAGAGGAGAATGGAGGAGAAGGGATTGCAGCATGACCAGGCCCCCTGGCAGGTGATTTCTCACTTTCTTTCTGTCTCTCTCTGTCTGGCTGGCAAATGCATGCGCGCTATAGCAAAAAAACTCTCCAAAAAAAGAAAAAAAAAAAGGCATGTCTGACCCTATTTAGTGGTGCTTTATGTGCTGTGTGTATGTGTGCATGCGTGCGTGCAAGCATGAATGTGTACATATATATACCGTCTGTCATTTGAAATAAAAAAAAGTATTTCCCATGTGTAGTCTTTGCATATGATTGCAATATCCTTGTAAGACTTCAGCTTCACAATCAAGCTATTGTAATTCTTGTCCAGAAAAGCTAGCATTTCTGTGCTCCCTGTATCCTGTTGTGGTGAAATAGACTTTATGATCACTTTAAAAGATCCGTTAATGGTTATTTATATCTTTGAAGAGTCCTGCAAAAAATTTTCCCTTGGTTCACCATGTATATGAAAGATCTTCAAAAAATTTGTGAAAAATATGTATTGTAGAAAAGTTATGCATGAATTAAAAAATTTGCATCAAAATAAATTTATACACTAATTCAATTTCTTCAGACTTTTCCAAATACCCTTGTACTTCCCAAAATATTCATTATCCAGCAGTAGAAAATGCAACAGTTTTGCCTTCAAGTGCTTACTTTCTTCTAAGAGTAGCAAATAGTTAAAATAAAGTAACATGTTATAGAATACATTAAAGGATAGTAACTAGTATGGCATAAAATGAAGCAGGAAAGGGGGAAGAAGTGCTGAAAAATATTTTAACAATTTAAATATTTATTGTTAGTTCTTCTTTTTTCTTTTTTAAAATTTAGTTTATTTGTTTATTCTCCCATAAGCATGAAAGAAAGAGAGAGAGCATGCCCAACAGAGGCTTGATACCATGCCCAACAGAGGTTTGATACCAATCTCAGCCAGCCTTGGAGCATGGACAGGTGTGTGCCTAATACAATCAGAAAAGTCTCTGGATGTAAACTCAGAACTTTCCCATGTGGATCAGCTTCACAGAATGTTGTTTTACCATTGTATAGCTCCTGTGCTATTTTCTACAGTCTACCTCCCTATTCAGACTTGGTGTCTGTGTTCCAGGAAGCTGATCTCTATAGACAATCACCTGTACCCTTTCCCCTCCCTTATGCTGGCCCCCTCATTCCCCTACTGGCTTTCAGTTGGGTTCAGTCAGTGGGTGACATGGCAGGAGATAAGAAGACAGAGAGAGAGAGGTAAGAGTATTTATTCCAAACTTACCAGCTTCCCCATAGTTCTGGCAATAGCTGTGTTCCTCAGCAGCCACACCTCATTGTTGGGCATCCTCTTGTCCATAGTTCCAGCTCTTATCGGCCTCTCTATCTTAGTACTTCAGGTTTAATGGATTGGTGGTAATGGGTCTCACTTTTGCTAGCCTCTATGTGCTTCGTCTTACCCTTTGGTAGTCTTAATTCTGCCTACACACTAGTAAATCTTTTATTGAATTTTCCCAAGTAAATTCTTTGAAGTATGCCTTTTTTTTAGTTAGTTTTTTATCTTTAGTTAGTTCCAAATATTTAAAAAGAGATATATCACTAATTACTGGTCATGATAAAGCCCTCTGAAACTTTTATATGAGTATGTTCATTATAGCATTATCTCCAGTAGCAAGTAAATCACAACTTTTATAACCATAAAGCACATGGCTAATACATGATGATATATTACATGTTAAAATATTATTTATCTCTACAGTGAAACTTAAGACTGTAGAGAACATTGGAATAAAAATAAATTGCCCAATGTGGGATGCATCTATTATACAATTGGAACTGTGTAAAAATAAGATTATCTTTGGATAGAAAAAGGTAAAAGGCAAATATGAAAATAATTATGTTTAGGTGGTGGAATCTGCTGCTTATTTGTTACACTGGGAAATTTGTGTAATTAATTTTGCTTTCCCTTTCTCTGTCTCGCCTTGGTCAAATTAAAAAATAATGCTAACAAATAGAATTAAATAAGTAAATAATTTTTAAAAATTTATAGAAAAATTTAATTATTAAGGAAGTACTCTTGAAAGAAATGTGTCCTCCTGGATTTCTGAGAAGTGATACTTTAGAGTATAGAGAAATAAAGATATTCTGATAAAATGCCAGCGATAAAAGCTTAAGTGACTATGCTTAAAAATTCCATTTACTTGGGACTAGCAGTTAGCGTAATGGCTATGTTGCTGGACTCCCATGTAGCCGACCATGGTTCAAGTCCCGGACCTGGTGGCTTAAACTCATGTTGGGCGCGTGTGCTGAGGAGAAGAGATTGCAACATGGCCATCCCCCCTGGGGGGTGATTTCTGGCTTTCTGTCTCTCTGTCTCTCTTTGTCTTTCTGACGAGCACATGTGTCCTATAGCAAAACCCTCTCAAAAAAAAAATTCTGTTTACTTTTAATTATTTTACTTTTCATCCAATAGCAAGGTGCAACACTATGGCTTTCTGTTGCTGTTTTTCTAACTTTTTTTTAGGTACATGACAATGACTATAACCTTCTCAGTTGTTACCCTACAAGTATCCAGGATCCTCAAATACCGAATCGTCATGGTTAGGACTCTGGTCCATTTTGCTGAGAACTGTGCCATTGTGTGTGTTATCAATAGATACTTTGTTGATGAGCAAATTGTTCTTTTTTTTTTTTTCCCAGACAGAGATTTTTGCTATATGTTGTGTGTGCTCACTGGAGACAGAGAGAGACAAAGAGAGAGAAAGTGAGAAATCACTGCTTCAGGCAGGATGACCACCCATAAACCCTTCTCCATTCTCCTCTCAGGATTTTAGGCACACATGCACAGGTGCTCTGCATGAGTTTTCAGCTTCTGAGTCTAGGACTCAAATCGTGGTCAACTACATGGGAGTTCAGTAACATAACCATTATACCATCCGCTGGTCTTGCAAATTTGTTCTTTATCTTATCACCATGACTATATTGGGCAGTTAGTCAGCAAATGTCTCCATGTACTAAGCTTAATAATTTTAATGTTAACTCTACCTGTGAAGATAATCTTTTTTTTTTTCTCTGCCTGTTAAGATAATCTTTTTTTTTTTTTTTTTGGAGAGGTGTTTGCTATAGGGCTTGTGCGCTCGCCAGACAGACAGAGCGAGACAGAGAGAAAGAAAGCGAGAAATCACCCCCCTGGGGGGATGGCCACGCTGCAATCCCTCCTCCGTTCTCCTCTCAGGATCTTGGGCATGCACACATACGCGCCTGGCGTGAGTTTTAAGCCACCAGGTCCAGGACGCGAACCGCGGTCGACTACATGGGAGTCCAGCGGCATAGCCATTATGCTAACTGCTGGTCCTGAAGATAATCTTTTTAATAAATTATGTTTTTATTTATTTATTTTCAAAGAATTATTTTATTTAACTTTATTTATTTATTTATTTAAATTTGACCAGAGAGGGACGGAGTGTGTTTGTGTGTGTGTGTGTGTGTGTGTGTGTGTGTGTCTGGGGTGGGGGGGGAGTGAGAAAGTAAGCCGCCAGGTCTGAGACTTGAACTGTGGTTAGCCATGTGGAAGTCCAGAGCCCACATAACCATGCCACCTGCCAGCCCCAGTCTTTTTATTTTTTCACTATTTATTTATTGATTACTTATACTATGCCTGCCAATTTTGTTTAGATTAATTAACATTCTTCCTAAACGCCTTACAATTGTATTCCTTGCAGAGGATCATCAAATATTTAATGGATGGTTAGAAGATTCCTTCTTATCCTATGGGTAGAAGATTCTAGGATGTCTTAACATATTTAATATTTCATTAAAATCACTCCTGATGTGTTTATATATAAGTACACTGTCTTGAACATATAGCCTAATTTAATTATTAACACTTACTGATAACTTTATGAGTGTGTTGGTATTTTTAGGTTGTAACAGACCTATTGATTCTCAGCAGCCCTATCAGGATACTCCTGGATTTAACGAAAAAAAAAGAAAAAAAAGTCTCAGAATCTATTCTGAAAGTGCTTTTTTTAAGGGCTACTAGTAAATTTTCCCACAAGAGGTCACCAAAGCACCAGTTTTTTGGTAAGTGATTTTTCTGACTTTTTTTTGTTGCTGCAAAGAATTGAAAAAGATTTTCTGTTCCCTGGTTTTCTACTTGCCAGTTTGCTCCAACAAACATGAAGGTATATAACTGAGAATCAAGGCTTAATTAAAGCCAAGACAGCTTATAGAAGTTTTTAACCATCTAGGGGAAGGGCTCAAATCCATCGCATAGACGTCAGAACATACCTTCCCACAATTAATACGTGAAAGGAAAAGGAAACACCACCTGGCACCTTCTGATCTGAATAACTAAGCTCCTTTATTTATAAATTATTTCTTTTTAAAGCACATTAACATTTTTCAGGCTCTGGGTTGGCATTTCAGTTTCTAGTTCACATTAGAATGATAGAACAGACAGACATCTAAAAGAGGCCTACACTCAATAAATATCTATTTAGAGAAGATCAAATAAAGAAATACTCAAAATACCTTTAGTGATGGAAGATTGCTGCTAGATCTAACTACTCCTTGGGAGGATTTTTAGACTCAAGCAGTAGGATTCCTATTAAGAATTTGGTTTAAAACAAAGATGATCTTTTAGGAGAAGGTTGAATATTTTTAAAAAGATACTTAAAGTTAATTTTAGAGAAAGATTGGCTGAAAAATTTGAGGATATGGGACTAGGCAATGGCACAGCAGTAACACAACTGGACCCACATGAAAAAGGTCCTTGGTGCAGGGTCAGCAGATGGTATGGTGGTTAAGGGGCGGGTCTCCCACACGACCGACCTCAGTTCAAGTCCATCCAGGACACAAGGCAGTTCGAAAATCACACTAGATGTATGAGCATGCATGCCCAAAATTTGCAGAGAAGGAATTGTGGCGTGGCCACCTCCTTTAGGGTGTGATTTCTCACTTTTCCTCTCTCTGTCTCCCTCCTTCAGACAAGTGCACATACCTTAGGGCCAAAATCTAAAAAAAAGGTCTTGATTCATGTCCCAAGACATCCCTGCACATGTTGAATGTTTCATATGTGCTCATGATCTGGGTCAGCTAGATTGGGACTGAATTGGATCATGGCAATCCTATTGGGATTTCTGTCAGACAGAAGTCTGTCTCTGTTTCTCTCTGTCTCTCTCTGTCATGGAAGAAATAAAGAAAATTCTAAAAGAAAAATTGGAAGATTTTTTCCTGACTCTGAGAAGCATTTCTTATACCCTTAGAAGAATACTGCCATAATATAAAGAAAGGAATCTCTCCTTGATTTTTCAAGCTCCCATTATCTTAGAAGAAACAATACTGCTTTTTGTATCCTTGACTATATGATTACTGGTTATAGATCTTTCTATTAAGGGTCATTGGCTACATTTTTTGTGGTTCTGTTATAGGGAGAACAATTATAGGCAGAGACTTCTCTAATGATCTTTTAACTTTCCTTATTTAAATAAGAAATGTTTAACTTAAATAAAATAATCAAATAAAATATTGTGACTTAAACATACATAAAAACAAAAGCTTATTGTCATGAATTCAATATTTAAACAATCTCATGCTTTCTTGTGATTAGAGTTATTAACATTATAAAGAATATTAGAATTACAAGGATGAAAAGATCCTTAAAGAGCTAAATACTATGAACTTGAAGGGGTCTAGAAAGGCTGATTTTTTTTTTTTTTTGAGAGTATTTTTTGCTAGAGGGCGTGTATGCTTGCCAGAAAGACAGAGAGAGAGACAGGGAGACAGAGAGACAGAAAGTGAGAAATCACCCCCTAGGGGGGATGGCCACGCCACAATCCCATCTCCTCCATTCTGTTCTTGGGATCTTGGGTGCGCACTCACACGGTCCTGGCGTGAGTTTATGCCACCAGATCTGGAACTCAAACTGCGGTCGACTACATGGGTATCCAGCGATGTAGTCATTATGCTATCTGCTGGTCATAAGGCTGATTTTTTAAGATCTCTTCTATCTCTGGAATGTCATAACCTTATTTAAATCTCATGCTTTTGTACTATAAAGAGCTCATTTCTATTTCAGTGAGATAGCCTTAGGTAGATAGTTTTCCTATTTGAATAGCTGTCCTGTTATAGCATCTTGGTTTGGGAGTTAAACATCAAATAATTACTATTACTATTTTATTTTCTACAGTTACTGATATTTGCATTATTTACTCATCAATGATTACTTAATTTGTATTTCCAACTTCTGTGTTAATGAACACTTTGTTTCATAAAATGTTTTTGCAAAATACTAACATAATTTTTCCTTTCAGGTTTTTTTTTTTGATGGTAGGGGACTCCTATACTTTTATCAGAGATGCTCATGCTCATGAATTACTAGACTCAAGTGACTAATAATGTAGGGGTACTGAATTTCTTCTATTTAAAAAAATAATTATTTTATTTAATTTTATTAATTATTATTATTCTTTTAATTTGACCAGAGAGAAAGAGGGAAGTGAGAAAGTGAGCTGCCAGGTCTGGGACTCAAACTGCAGTCAGTCATGTGGGAGTCCAATGCCTCAATCACCATGCCACCTGCTGGTCCTGATACTCAATTTTTATTTGCTAGAACAATCACTCAGAAAAAAAATTAAAAATGAAATAGGCTAGCCAGGAAAGTAGGAGTAAACCAACTATAATGTATCAAGAGGCAATTCACAAGGCGGCCTGAGGCTGCAGGCCCCACCACTCCAGACCTTTGAACATCCCGACCCCTACTCCTCCTTGGACCTCAGGTTGGTTGTATGGGACTTTAAGAGGAACTCACATCCCACCCTACCTGCAAACTGGATTGAGCTGGCCAGCAGTTCTGGACACCAGACAGCCTGAGGCTGCAGGCCCAACCGCCCTAGACCTTCACGCATCCCCACCCCTACTCCTCCTTGGACCCCAGGTTGTTTGCTTGGGACTTTAAGACCAACTCATATCCCACCCCATCTGCAAACCAGATCGAGCCTGCCAGCAGTTCCTGGCTGCAGGCCCGACCTGGACCTGTCACTCATCCTCTGGCTCTTCCCCACTTTCCTTTGGACTCTCTGAATTTTAGTAACTTGAATAGCGCGCAGCGCACAGCGCACGCCACATGATTTCTTTTTTTTTAGTTTTGTTTTTCTTTGCTCTTGAGGTGTTGCTTTTTAGGTCAGTTGGAGGCTCACCACTCCTTAGAAATGGGGAAGACTTTGGGTCATCCAGGACTAGTGGCAACAGGTAATGGTAATTGTGAGCAACAGGTAGGCCAACCATAAGAGAAATAATCAATTTTCTAATCCTGTTCAACTTTTAACAGTCAGAGATACCTTAAATAAGTTAGGAAGCAACATATAGATTACCTGATTACTAGGAACAATTACAGAGGCTCAAGAAATATGAACAACCAACAAAAGGCCTCTCCCTCAAGGGAAATCATCAAGCCTACATTACTCACAGTTAATACAATGGACATCGTGGACATGTCTGATAAGCAATTCAGAATATTTGTAGTGACCAAATTAACTGAGATGGAATAGAAAAGAGACAAGGAGCTACAGGAGATGAGGAAGTCCTTTCATGACTTGAAAGAAGAAATGGATACCTTAAACAAGAACCAGATGAAACTTCTAGGGTTGAAAAGTGTGATACAGGAAATCAGAACTTCCCTTGAAAGTATTAAAAGTAGGTTAGATCAGGCAAAAGATCGAATCTCTAACATAGAAGACAAAAACATCTGACCTGCAAAAAAGCATCAAGAAGATTGAGAAAACAACCATGAAAAATGAGGATAATGTATGAGGAATACTGGATACCATCAAGCGCCCCAACATCCTGATAATTGTATTCCAGAGAGAAAGAAAAGAATAAGGGCCTAGATAATTTATTCCATGATATCCTGAAAGAAAACTTTCCAAACCTAGAAAGGCATTAGAATATCCAGACCCAAGAAATACATAGGACCCTGAGTATAATCAACCCAAGATGATCCTCTCCAAGACACATCATAGCCAGACTGGCAAAAAAAAAACAAAAAACAAAAACAAACAAACAAACAAACAAAAAAAACAAAGACAAGATACTAAAGTTGGCAAGAGGGAAACATCAAGTTACTTCCAAAGGTCACCCCATCAGGCTAACATCGGATCTCTCGGTGGAAACAATGCAGACAAGGAAAGAATAGGGAAACATAGTCAAAGTGTTGAGAGAAAAAAACAATTTCAACCAAGAATACTATACCTGGTAAAATTATCTTTTGTGTGGGAAAAAAAGATAAAAACATTTTCTGTTGTAATGAACACTTTGTTTCATAAAATGTTTTTGCAAAATACTAACATAATTTTTCCTTTCAGGTTTTTTTTTTTGATGGTAGGGGACTCCTATACTTTTATCAGAGATGCTCATGCTCATGAATTACTAGACTCAAGTGACTAATAATGTAGGGGTACTGAATTTCTTCTATTTAAAAAAATAATTATTTTATTTAATTTTATTAATTATTATTATTCTTTTAATTTGACCAGAGAGAAAGAGGGAAGTGAGAAAGTGAGCTGCCAGGTCTGGGACTCAAACTGCAGTCAGTCATGTGGGAGTCCAATGCCTCAATCACCATGCCACCTGCTGGTCCTGATACTCAATTTTTATTTGCTAGAACAATCACTCAGAAAAAAAATTAAAAATGAAATAGGCTAGCCAGGAAAGTAGGAGTAAACCAACTATAATGTATCAAGAGGCAATTCACAAGGCGGCCTGAGGCTGCAGGCCCCACCACTCCAGACCTTTGAACATCCCGACCCCTACTCCTCCTTGGACCTCAGGTTGGTTGTATGGGACTTTAAGAGGAACTCACATCCCACCCTACCTGCAAACTGGATTGAGCTGGCCAGCAGTTCTGGACACCAGACAGCCTGAGGCTGCAGGCCCAACCGCCCTAGACCTTCACGCATCCCCACCCCTACTCCTCCTTGGACCCCAGGTTGTTTGCTTGGGACTTTAAGACCAACTCATATCCCACCCCATCTGCAAACCAGATCGAGCCTGCCAGCAGTTCCTGGCTGCAGGCCCGACCTGGACCTGTCACTCATCCTCTGGCTCTTCCCCACTTTCCTTTGGACTCTCTGAATTTTAGTAACTTGAATAGCGCGCAGCGCACAGCGCACGCCACATGATTTCTTTTTTTTTAGTTTTGTTTTTCTTTGCTCTTGAGGTGTTGCTTTTTAGGTCAGTTGGAGGCTCACCACTCCTTAGAAATGGGGAAGACTTTGGGTCATCCAGGACTAGTGGCAACAGGTAATGGTAATTGTGAGCAACAGGTAGGCCAACCATAAGAGA
>NW_006159583.1:8759499-8761336 GCF_000334495.1 Tupaia belangeri chinensis
CAACAAAAGGCCTCTCCCTCAAGGGAAATCATCAAGCCTACATTACTCACAGTTAATACAATGGACATCGTGGACATGTCTGATAAGCAATTCAGAATATTTGTAGTGACCAAATTAACTGAGATGGAATAGAAAAGAGACAAGGAGCTACAGGAGATGAGGAAGTCCTTTCATGACTTGAAAGAAGAAATGGATACCTTAAACAAGAACCAGATGAAACTTCTAGGGTTGAAAAGTGTGATACAGGAAATCAGAACTTCCCTTGAAAGTATTAAAAGTAGGTTAGATCAGGCAAAAGATCGAATCTCTAACATAGAAGACAAAAACATCTGACCTGCAAAAAAGCATCAAGAAGATTGAGAAAACAACCATGAAAAATGAGGATAATGTATGAGGAATACTGGATACCATCAAGCGCCCCAACATCCTGATAATTGTATTCCAGAGAGAAAGAAAAGAATAAGGGCCTAGATAATTTATTCCATGATATCCTGAAAGAAAACTTTCCAAACCTAGAAAGGCATTAGAATATCCAGACCCAAGAAATACATAGGACCCTGAGTATAATCAACCCAAGATGATCCTCTCCAAGACACATCATAGCCAGACTGGCAAAAAAAAAACAAAAAACAAAAACAAACAAACAAACAAACAAAAAAAACAAAGACAAGATACTAAAGTTGGCAAGAGGGAAACATCAAGTTACTTCCAAAGGTCACCCCATCAGGCTAACATCGGATCTCTCGGTGGAAACAATGCAGACAAGGAAAGAATAGGGAAACATAGTCAAAGTGTTGAGAGAAAAAAACAATTTCAACCAAGAATACTATACCTGGTAAAATTATCTTTTGTGTGGGAAAAAAAGATAAAAACATTTTCAGATAAACAAAATTTGAAGGAATTTACCAACTCCAGACCAGCTCTTCAAGAGGTTCTGAAGGGAGTACTATACCAGGAAAACTAAAAAGTCAGACAGACAGTTATACGAGAACAAAAAGCAACCAAGAAAATGGCTCACTTGACGATAGGATCAGGTACGAAAATATCGATAATTACATTGAATGTCAATGGACTAAATTCTCCAATTAAGAGACATAGACTGGTTGAATGACATAAAAAATAAATAAATAAACAAACAGAAACCCTCTATCTGTTGCCTACAAGAAACTCACCTTATGGATAAAAACATACATAGACTAAAAGTAAAGGGCTGGAAAAAGATATCCCATGCAAATGGAAATAAAAATACATACGGCTGGAGTAGCGATAGTGATCTCAGATAAAATAGATTTCAAGACAAAGACTGTAAGAAGAGACAAAGAAGGGCATTATATATTAGTAAATGGGGTAATCCAGCAAGAAGACATAACCCTTGTAAATATTTATGCACCCAACTCAGGTGCACCTAAATATGTGAAGGAAAGACTGCTGGTGCTAAAAGGAGAGATAGGGAGAAATACTATAATTGTTGGAGATCTCAACACCCCATTATCTACTTTAGACAGATCTTCTAGACAGAAAATAGATAGAGAGATACAGGACTTAAATGATACTATAAATCAAATGGGCTTGACAGATATCTATAGAACTTTCCACCCTACATCCACAACATATAACTTTTTCTCACCCTAGCATGGAACCTTTTCAAAGATTGATCACATGTTAGGATACAAATCAAGCTTTTACAGATTCAAAGGCATAGAAACTGTATCCAGAATCTTCTATGACCATGATGGAATTAAATTCAAGATTAATTTCAAGAAACAACCCTGAAAATACACGAACACATGGAAACTGAACAACCTACTTCTGAATGACTTCTTCACTACTGAAGAAA
>NW_006159583.1:8765835-8777573 GCF_000334495.1 Tupaia belangeri chinensis
AGGCAGGACATTAGTGGGACACAGATATGGCTTATTACCTGTTGATGATGACATGTATAGTATTCTCAACTGGGTTGGTCTGAGAAGTATTTCATGATGGGTAAATTATTTTTACAAACAAAATGAGAAATAGTGATTGACTGTTTAAAAAATAATTAGAATAATAATACTAATAATGATTGGGAAAAACATTGAAAATATATTGAATGATGAAGTGGGGAGATTAATGTCTCTGTTTTGACTGACCTGCATGGCATTCCCTTTTGAAAAAGCAATGTAATATACTGTGACGTTATATGCAATCTAATGTAATATAAACAAGATTATGATGATAATAAAAAATTTTTTTATAAAAGAGGCAAATCACAGTAACCAGAATCTCTAAGAATCACACAATAAATGTGATTTTTATTTTTTTTTAGATTTTTGCCATAGGGTGTGTGTGTGCTAGTCAGAGAGAGACTGAGAGAGGGAAAGTGAGAAATCACCCTCCAGGGGTATGGTCATGCTGCAATTCCTTCTCCTTCATTCTCTTCTTGGGATTTTGTGCCTGGCATGATTTTCAAGCCAGGATCAGGGACTCTAACCATGGTTTGCCATATGGGAGTCCACTTTAACCAGCATGCCTTCTACTGGTCTCCAAAATAAGCCTTTTTAGGTACCATTATCGTGTACTCCATCACCCTGAGTAGTGCTAGCTGACAAGGCACACTAGTTGTCTCTAGTTTACTGACATTAAGCCCTGGTTAGCCAGAGAACATTTCAAATACATGTAGGTTACAAAGAGTTACTGGCTGATAATCCAGCTATAATAGCATCAGTAGATTAAGTGTGCAAGGTATTGTGACTGTGATTTGTACAATTAAGTTTGCCTATCACCTTGCTATACCAAGTGTGGTCTCTGGACCAAGAACATCAGCATAATCTGTTAGAAGTACAGAATCTTAGGGCCCACACACACCAGATTTGTAATATTAGAATCTGTATTTTAAAATCCCCAGGTGATTCATATGATACACAATTCTGAGAAATACTGGTATCATGTGTTAAGCACTTCAACTAAAGATAGGAGAATTTGCCACATACCTTTGAAGAGATGAAAGGAACTTTAAAACAACAAGGAGTTGATATGACCAATTCATTCATCAGACAGGACTATCATTAAGGTGTCACGCTTCAGTATCAGAATCTTTCTGCAGAGTTTGAATAGCAGCTTCTTAAGTTTCTGTGACATGAGATTTGACTGAAGAGAAATGGAGACAATCAGCCAGTTAAATAGGAAATGCTAACAAAACTCTTAGTTCTTTGATATATTTCAAAATTGCGCTGCAAGAACTCTTTCAATGTGTATAAAATAAAAATTCTAAGTAATAAGGCTTTGCTATAATTTTATTGGCAGCTTTTTGTTTCTTAGTATTATATAAACTAATAGATTCATAACTGATGAGGTCTTAGATTTGAAGAAAAGCAGTATAACACAGTGTGCTAAGTGCTGTAATAGAAAGAAGTAGAGAACACTGTAGGGCAAACAGTTGGTCATCTCTCATAATCAGGGGAGGTTTATTACCTTGAGCATTAGTTAGACAAAGATGGGACTGGAGTGAGGTGAGATGCAGAGAGAGATGCATCCGAGGACAAGGGAATTACATGTGGAAAGGAATCAAAGTTGCATATCAAAAAACAGAGAGAGAAAGCGAACCTTCCTTTTTGTTTTTTGTTTTGTTTTGTTTTGTTTTTTCTTGGGGTTGGGACAGGTAGAGATGCTGGACCATTATGTAATAGACCAGAAGCAAAGAGAAATACCTTTCTAGCTCAAAAAAGTCTTTGGTGGCTAGTAACTCCCATTCCCACCAGGAGAACTGACCATATCTGGGACCAGTTTTCTGTAGAATTCGGCTCAAGGACAAAGGTGTCTCTGATTGTTATAGGTGAGGTTCTTTTTTGTTTAAGAATTATTTATTTAATTTTATTCATTATTATTATTTTAATTTGCTATAGGGCACATATACGAGAGAGAGAGAGAGAGAGAGAAAGCAAGCTGCCAGGGTACAGGACTTAAACCTTTGGCCATGTAGGAGTCCAGTGCCTGAACCACTATTCCACCTGCTGGCCCCAGGATGAGGTTCTTAATTCTGTCTTCAAGTTATCCCCTCAAGGGATGCCTTGACTCCTCCCCACTACACACAAAAAATTCTGAATTAACTAGCTGGGGAAAAGCATGAGCATTTTCACTTTCTTTTGCCATGTTATTACTGTGCAATTTATTTATTTATTAAAAAAAAAGGACTTAAGGTCAAGGTGAGCCAGGATTGGCATGCAACTGGTCAGCAGTAAAGAGGAACTTCAGCAAGGAACTTGGCTTCACAGATGAAGCAAAACATCATTTAAACCTTTGCTCTTTTAGATGTCACCAATTATTTGGGCAGATACAGTGGGAAAACAAGGACTGGAATGTCTGTATTATCTTGCCAGCCCTAAGACTCATCAAACAACTTTGATCACCTTGGAAGACACACACTCATTCTAAGATAACAGCTCACTTTTCTAGCATCACATGGGTGTTTATGAGAAACACCCACCACATTCACATCCAGGCCCTCAGATGTGCACTTCCAGTGTAGCTGTATTGGTGGATGTGTGGTGATTTGGAAATACTAGAAGAGACAGACAGTAGTGCAGAGCTATCTAACTGGTGACCTGTTTCCTTTGATGATGTCACAAACAGTAGAGTGTGCCTCCAAGACAACTCTACTGGTGAGAGGAAAGGACTAGGAAGAGCAGTGAGGAGCTAAGGGGTGATTGCTATGCTTCTCCTTTCAGCATGAGGTCTATGAATTTCCTCAACAGCCTGTCCCCTTCAGCCCCTGGGGCCTAAAATTGTGAGGCACCTAATGCTGGAGTGAGCGTGTAGTGTTGTGTTTGTTGTTCGGCACTCACTACCCTAATTTTTCCTGGAGGGATCCACTTTTCCCTCTCAGTCTGTGTGCTGCTTCAAGTGAAATGGGTACTCTAGAGAATACTTCCTATCATTTATCTTATGAGCTAAGGATGGTCTTTTACGTCTTTAAATGTTTTTTTTTTTTAATAATATCTTATGATAAAAAATTCAAATTTCAGCATCATAAATAAAGTTTTATTGTAACATACCCATGCTCATTCATTTATGTATGGGGCTGCTTTTGCTGTATGATGGCAGAGTTGAGTAGTTGTAACAGACCATGTGGCCTGCCACATCATACATACTATCTGGCACTTTATAGAAAAAGTTTGTTGACTCCTACCCCAGACGATCACTTTATGATTCCGTTCATAAGGTCACAGTGAATGGTATAACACAAAACCCAGATTAAATGTCTGGCCTTTTCTTTGAGCTTTTGGAAAAGCTGGGTATTTCTTCTGCCTCAGATGGGAACCTGAGGATGTCAGGAACCATCAGGCAGCCCTGAGGATGAGGTTTTATGGCTAGTCTGAAGCCTTCTAAACCTGGAATTGTCAGCTATGTGAATTAATATATGATCTTAAATTAGCTAGAATTGATTTTTGTTGCTTGCAGCTAAGAAACTCAACTGATAAAGTCATCTGGAAGAAACCCCATTCCAGGTATGGAGGGAACAGGATTAATTAGTTCCCAAGATCATTGCCTTATGTGGAAACAGCAGCTGCCTGGTAAAGACAGGGAATCTGTCTTAATAGTACTCTCTTGGACCTGAATTTGTCCTGTTCTGGGAGACATTCTAGTAGCTTATGAGAACAAGAGATGCAATTAGTGTCTAGGGCCTTCATTTTACAGCGTGTGTCAGTGTCTTCCCTAGTACTAGGGAACTTTAGGACTTAATGATTTTTATATCCTTGTATTGGAATGCCCATATAATAGGTGATTTACGTTATATAGACTCAAGTTCAATGTACACAGTAGTAGACCTACTTTAATTTTTAATTCAAATGAAGTGCAAATTCATGAAGGCCTATTAAGAGAAGGGACAGAGAAGCTTAGTAATGAATATTTTCTTTTTATGTTGGAATTAGATTTCAGGAACATTAGCTATTATTAAATACAGTCTCATTATCAAATAAGAATACAAATACATGTATTATTTTATTATATTATTTTTAGAAATAGAAGTATATTTTT
Source organism: Tupaia belangeri chinensis (assembly GCF_000334495.1). NCBI lineage: Eukaryota > Metazoa > Chordata > Mammalia > Scandentia > Tupaiidae > Tupaia > Tupaia belangeri. The sequence goes on from NW_006159583.1 coordinate 8,769,968, forward strand.
TCTCCTATTGATTAATTCTACTCACTTCCTGCCATTTAATCAGAAAAATTGCTTTCTACTCAATATCTGAGAATAAATGTGGCATGATAGACAAGAGAAAAAGAAATAAAACAAAAAATTCAAGTAACTTCCTGGTAAAAGGATCATAGGTTAAAAGTGATAGAGAGTCTCTCAGGCTCTGGAGAAATAAATTATATGAGAAAAGTAACATAAGTGCCTTCTAGAAAGGAATGGATTCACCAGGGAACAGATTCACCAGGAATATATAGGAAAAGAAGGGAAGCAGAAGGAAGTGATGTGAGGGCAACACAAACCAGTGAGTTTCAGAGAGAAGGGCCCCAGTTTCACCTCAGACCTCTGAGCTTCTGGAAGACTCTCCCTTGGTTTCTAGGGCCAAAATGGGTGATCCCACATGAATTTCCTGCTGGATGGTCTCAAGAAAGAAGCTTGCTAGGCCTGCCTTATCTCAGCCTAGGTGAGAGTGTCCTGGAGTGCTCAGATCCAGGAACAGGGGAAGGTCTGGAGAGGGTGGCAGGAGTGACCTGCGTGAAGGTGCAGGCCTGCTGGGAGGGACAACAGGCCAGGCCTCCACTCTCCACCTGTGCTCCTCCCTCTCTGGCTCCATGTTGCCAGTGGGCTTAGGGCTCTAGGGAAGTGGCAAAATTCCCAGATAGTATTGTGAGAGTGGAGAGTCCTAAATTTACTGAACAGAATTTTTACATCCTCATATCCCAGCCCCAGCACTAGGGTTTGATACAGAAATTAGGTTGTGTTAAATGAAAATACTTCTCACACACTTGAGTTTATGGATGGAAATCAAGGACCCTCTAGGTCAGATATATTTGTCTTCATTAGTGTGGAAAATCAAGAGCTGACTTCTCTCTTCAGTTATTCCAAGTGTGACACTTAAATTTTGGCTGTCCTCCAGCAGCCAACAGCATGCACTTATTAGAACAAGTTATTGTATTTCATGTCTATGGATTTTGTTTCATTACAATAAACTATTGTTCATTTTGAGGAACTGCTTTTTCTTCATGGGATTATGAAGTTCATTCTTCATTAAGAAAGGATGAAGCACTGGATTTCATTAGAAACTCTGGAGAGAGATTTTCATACTTAGTTCATTTTCTTTAACATATAACCAACGAAATAATAGAACAAAAACACATTTATCTTTTATAATTGTTCCCCTTCTCTAATAGATAACATGTTTTGTGGAAATATTAACATAACAGTTGTGTTGAATAATTTTCCCTCAACCAAACAAAGAACAATATGATCAATCCATTCCATTTCTAAAATGTCCTTAATTTTTCTGATCCTGCTTATCCCATCATTCACCTGGGGAAAAAAGCAAGTTGGGAAACAGATGAAGTGAACTATGGTAAGCTTTTCACTGGCAATGCAAAATAAAACCCTTGAAGGAATTGTGGCCTGAGGAAGGGTATGAGTACTACATAAGTCATGGTTCTCAACCAGGAACTATTTTTCATACCAGGGGATAGTTGGCAATTTTTGGAGACACTTTTGGTTGTCAGTATTAACAGAAAGAGGAAACTGGAAGTTTGGCTACTACCATCTATCAGGAAGAGGTCAAGGATGGTGCGTGACACCCTATGATTCAGAGGACCGTCCCACCCCCTAACAGAGAACTGTCTTTCCCCAAAATGTCAATAATTACACCAGGTTGAGAAATCTGGTATAAAGTAGTCAGAAAAGGAGCAAAAATTTGAGCAAGTTAGGAGAATGAGCAGGGTTATGACTGATTGACAGAGGTACACAGATATTTGTTGAAAAGGAAGAATGAACTAGATAATCCTTTTTATATTTAAGGCAAATTTTAAAGAAAGACCATGTTAAGAAGGTATGTTGCTAGCAACTTTTTAAATGAAATCAATATTGTGGTTTTTTTTTTTTGAATGGTTTTTGCTATAGGGCGTGTACGCTCGCCAGAAAGACAGAGAGAGATAGAGAGATAAAAAGCGAGAAATCACCCCCTGGGGGGATGGCCATGCTGCAATCCCTTCTCCTCCATTCTCCTCTTGGGATCTTGGGCACGCACGCACATGTGCCTGGGCGTGAGTTTAAGCCACCAGGTCCGGGACTCGATCCGCGGTGGGCTACATGGGAGTTCAGTGACATAGCCATTACGCTAACTGCTGGTCCCAATATTGTGGTTATTGAAAGTACAAGAGCCGGATCAGCAGATGGCGTGGAGGTTAAGGTGGCTGGGTCCCACATGGCTGACTGTGTAGTTCAAGTCTTGGACTCAGCAGCATGAAGATCATGTGTGTGTACGTGCACTCACAATCCCTAGAGGAGAATGGAGGAGATGAAATTGTAGCATGGCCATCCCCTGTAGGGAGTGCTTTCTCACTTTCTCTCTCTTTCTCTCTCTCTTTCTCTGTCTCTGAGTGCACACACCCTATAAAAATACTAAGAAAATAGAAAAAGACAACAGCAGAATCATGATTATATTTCACAATTTGTTGTGCTAATTTCACATACTATAATGTTTTATGAGTGGTGATAAATGTTTAACAATCATATAAAGGTGAGAAAGGATGGTATATTTCCACCTGATATAAATAAGTGAATAGTTGGTGTTGGAGCCAAGTGAGAGATGGCAGATGATAAAACTTGAATCCATTCATAGAAATAGGGAGTTCTATAAAAGTTCTCCAGATAAACAAGAATAGTAATAGGTACATCTGCATTTAAATATTAATGTAGAATTTTTTTTGATCAAAATGGAAATATACATGCTCTTCTATAATCACTATTAATTTTACTTTGAAGTACTTTTTGGACATCTTTTTGCATTAGTACATAAAGAGCTACTAATTATTTTTCTTATCTACTGCCTAGGATTTCATTGAATGAGAAAACTGTAATCTGTTTAACCAATCCCTTATTGAAGACCATTTGGGTTATTTCCAAATTTTTAGTTTTATAAGAAATGTCACAGTGAATGTCATTGAACACACATCTGTGCATGTTTGTGTTAGTATATTATTATTATTTTGGTGGATATTTCTGGAAGTAGGGTTTTGGAGCCAAAGAAAGTGACCATTTTAAATTATAATAGACATTTTCTATATGTGACTCAAAAATATTGCATTAATTTTTTCCCTACTAAAAATAGAGGAATTAGATTAGCAATCATTACATAGGAAAAAGTAAATAAACAATATTGATACTGGATTTAATGATACTGTGATAGCACAATAATTCCAATATTAATTAAGAATAGTTAATATTGCTTTATTAATAGATACTTATTTGTTCTTTATGAGCTAAGATTTGGGATTTCTCCCAGATGGAATTTGTTTATAATTAAATGCTTATTACACTGCTACCAAAGTGTTTAACTTTATTCATTTATTTGCTTGAATGTTTGTCATCAAAATTACAGCCATTGGACCAGCATATAGCCTGGTGGTTGGGGCACTGACTCCCACATGACCAACTGTGATTCAAGTCCGGGACCTGACAGCTTGCTTTCTTGCTTTCCCTTTCTCTCTCTCTATGATGATTATAACAAGTTAAAAATAATAAATAAATAAATAGAATAATTCTCTAACAAAAGTTAGTCATTGTAACCTACTATTTTAGTTTCACCTTCTCAAAATGAATAAAATGTATGTTAAAACCATAATTTTGATTATTATTTAAAATGCTCAAAAATGTGATCATAAGTATCAGTGTATAGGATTAGAAGACTCAAATAAGTTTTGTTTTCTTTCTTCTTCTTCTTTTTTAATTTTCTGTAGGCACATGTGCTTGCCAGAGAGAGAGAAAAAGAGAGAGAGAAAAAGAGAGAGAGAGGGAAAGTGATAAAGCAACCCCTGGGAGGATGTCCACACCACCATCCCTTCCCCTCCATTCTTCTTTTGGGATTTTGAGCATACACACACATGCATCTAGTGTATTTTTCAGGCCACCAGGTCTAGGACTCGAACCATGCAGTTGGACATGTGGGATCCAGCTGCTTTAACCACCATGCCACCAGCTGGCCCTCAAATAGTTTTAATCTTTTTCTTTTTTTTTCTTGGACTCCTTCTCGGCCCCCCATATGTAGTCCTCATGTCAAGTGTGTTCCTACTATTTTGTTTGCTGGAACCAAAAATTATGTCTTGCCAAAGGATTTCTAGTGAATTTAGTCTTGTGAAATACAAAGGAGTCTAGATCATGGGGAAAGTCTTATTGGGACTAGTACCCAAAGGATAATCTCTAGTCATGATTATAGAAAACAATTTTATATAAGAACATCAATGGAATATTAAGTTGTTCCAGTAGTAGAGTGGAATTCAACCATGAAGATACAAAGATTACCGAGACTTGGAATTCTGGAGTCAGGCAGTCAGTTTCTGGGGTCTGTCCAGAGCATGCAGGCTGACAGCCATAAAGCTATCTCAAAGTAGGGGTAGAATGAAGGCACTGGATCACACATGATAGATTCTGCAGTTTGAGTCCTAGACCTGGAAGCTTGAAAAACATGCTGGGTATGTATGCTGGCAGACCCAAAATCCTGAGAGGAGAATGGAGTGATTACTGTGTGGCCATTTGTCCTGGGGAGTGATTTCTCACTTTCTCTCTGTCGCTCTCCAGTGATCCCACATGCCCTATGGCAAAAAAAAAAAAAAAAAAATCTATGACAAAAAACCCCACAAAAGTGTAGTGGTTTAATGAATCATTTCATTTTATTATTCAGCAATGGTGTTTACCAAACACCATTATGTGCAAGACCTGTTTAAAACCCAGGTACTCATTTTTATTTGTTGTTTGTGTATTTGTATCTTCACAATTAGCTTAGTCAATAGTGCAGGACTTTTATTTTTTACTCCAAAGACTGAGCTCTTTTCCTTATCTATTAATTCTCTGTTTACTATTTTTATTCTTTATTTTTGTCTATGTGTTTCTTTCTAGCTTTTTATTTGAATGCTTTATGAACTTATTTGTATTCTTTTTGTTAAAGACTTTTTAAAAAGTTTATCCATTTCTCTCTTCAATAACGGAGAGAGACAGACAAAGACAGATCCCCACCAGGGTCTCATATTGTGATATACCCACAGCCTAAGCCAGCCCTGAATCATGGTTATGTAGTCGGATCATGGTCAGGCATTCAAACCATGGTCTCTGGACGCAAACCTGAAACCATCTTATACAGGTCAATCTTACAAATCTCTATGTTACTGCTGTCCCTGACATTCTTAATTATTTAGATTCAGAAATATTTAAATATATAAATTTCTCCCTGCTATAGCTATACCCTATTGTTTCTAATATGTGATTTGAACTATTGCTGCTTTGTAAATACTTGACAATTTCAATTTAGAGTTTTTTCTTTGATACAAAAATTGTATTAGAAATTTAAAACTAGCAGGGTATTTTGTTTTTCTAATCTTGTGATCAATTTCTGATTGTTATAGTAATTGTTGTCTAAATTATTTTTACTTTCAGTAATTTATTATTTTTATGGTGTAATATTAGTCAATTAAAAAAATTTGAAAAGTGCATTGAATTTGATGTAAATTATCTTATTGGTTAAGTCATTTGGCTCATTATTTTTCTTTCACTTATTATCACTGAGAGAGATAAATTTGTCTTTTATATCTAGTTCTATTTCTGTATGTTTCTTTTGTATTTTACTATTTCTGTTTTAAGAATACTTGGTTATTATTTAGTATATGAATATTTATGACTGTTAGATCTTTGTGGTTGGTTGCAGGCATTGTCTGATACCACTATCATGGCTCTTTTTTTTTTTTTTTTTTTGAGAGGTTTTTGCTATAGGGCACATGTGCTCGCTAGAAAGACAGAGAGAGACAGAGAGATGGAGAGAGAGAAATCACCCCCTGGGGGGAAGGCCATGCCGCAATCCCTTCTCCTCCATTCTCCTCTCGAGATCTTGGGCATGCATGCACACACACCTGGTGTGAGTTTAAGCCGGTGAGTCCGGGACTCAAACCACGGTCAACTACATGGTAGTTCAGCGACATAGCCATTACGCTAACTGCTGGGCCCATGACTCTGCTTTTTTAACAGTTTATATTTGCCATATAGATCTTTGTTGATTATTTTATTTTCAACTTTATCATGTCATTTTGTTTCGAATAGATTTTTAGTACACTATGTTTAATATTCTTACCTGAACGCTTCTTTTTTAAAAAATTATCTTCCATTTATTTCTAGAAACAATGTATATTCTTAGGTTTCTACTGGGTGTTTTTAATCCCATAAAATAGTATCCATAGTCACATATTTAGATTGTATATGGATTTTTTTTTTTTTTTGAGAGATTTTCACTGTAGGGCGCGTGCGCTCGCCAGACAGACAGAGAGAGACATAGAGACAGAAAGCGAGAAATCACCCCCCGGGGGGATGGTCACGCCGCAATCCCTTCTCCTCCATTCTCCTCTCGGGATCTTGGGCACGCACCCACACGCACCCAGTGTGAGTTTTAAGCCACCGGGTCCGGGACACGAACCGCAGTCGACTACGTGGGAGTCCAGCGACATAGCCATTACGCTAACTGCTGGTTCCCTGGATTGTTTTTTTAAAACAACTACCACAGTGACTCATTCTCAGTTCTGCATTCAAATGAATTCATTGTTCATTGTTCACTGCCGCACTTCTGCCACAATTTTGTCTTCCTTTTATTGATTGAAGTTTGTTTCTGTAAGAAGTTCCTATATTCAGTCATGTTTGAAAATGTCTAATGTTTGTCTTTTTGTGCCTAAAGAGCATTTCGAATGGAAAAAATGTCTCTGGAATGCACAATTTTTTCCCCGGAAGACTTGACATTACTCAGTTATCTTTCAGTAATTTATCGTGACTGTGGAAAAGCTGAAGTTTATCTGATTTTTATTCTTCATAGATGATTAGATCCTTTATCTTTGAAGTTTAGTATCTTTATCTGGAAATATATTTTACTAGTTTGATCACTTACTTGTGTACATTTTTATTGAAATATTATGTGACCTTTGACTTGGTAGATTTAAATATTTACATCAAAAATTATTTTTGAATTACATTTTTGCAGAATTTTTTGTGTCTTATTGTTTTATTTTTTAGGGGCCCTAGATAAAATCAATATTTCATTTTTTTTGATTGTCTTCTGTAGCTTTTATTTCCTCTCTTATTCTTTTAAATTTTTTTTGTTTGGTTCCATGCTCTCAAGCATGTTCTTCATGTTGCTGGTTTTGTCTTATCTATTATTCCATCTGTTGCTTTGAAATGTGACTTTCACTTCTGTAAAGGTCTCATTTTCCCCTTCCATTTCCCCCCTCAATTCTTCTTACATTTGTAGAGGCCATTACTTCACTAAGTTAGCTCCTTACAGGATTATTCATAGTCTTCAGGAGCTTCATGACAATACTGTTGTGGGTTCCTGTCTATTTTTTTGCAAGGGGTCAATTGTCTTTTTTATCTTTTTTTTTAAAGTGTTTTTACTTTGATCTCATACTTGTTTCTTTTATTATGACTGATCTGTGAATGAGAGAGGTTCTTCTTCTTAGCTCTTAGTGGAACTATACAGTGATACTACTTTACCCTGATCTGTCTCTAAAATGACCATTTGAAATGGCTCAAATCTATTCTCAGC
>NW_006159583.1:8777584-8790694 GCF_000334495.1 Tupaia belangeri chinensis
TAAGTGAATTGTAAACTTGCTTTCCTCAAAAAGAAGAAGATAGATAGAATTTGGGCCTGTGTTTTTAGCTTTTAGTTTAATTTCTTTTGTTCATAATGGAATTTAAAAAGAGGAAACAGATGGCAACTTGCTGAAATTCCACCTGTGACATGCTTTGAACCTAAACAAGTTCTTGATTTTGTTTTGAGAGGGACAAAAAAGAGGTGGAGAGCTCTGTAACTCACCTACAGTCTGTGGAGAATTTCCCTTGTCCCCTTCAGCTCAGGCAGGAAATGGGGAAAGAATAGGTGATAAAAGAGAGTTTATATTCTTCTGCCACATAATTTTGTTTATTTTTATCTCTGTGATCCTTATATAATACTAAGATGAGGATGCACCTTTTATTAGCATTATCTGCAAACCGGAATGAGGCACTACATGTATTTTTTCTAATATGACCCTAATTTTTCTATTATATCCGAATAAACAAAAGTGCTTGTCATCCAGTTTGCATCTTTCATATTTCTTTGTCCAAAACATAATCAGTGGAACAAAAACCTCTTGACTCTGCACTAGACTCCTTTATTTTCATTTTTTTAAAGTTGGCACTTATTCTCACATGTGTATAGTGATAAAGGCATCACACTTGTATCATTTGTGAAGATTTCATTTGGCCTCATTGAAATTACATAGTCAGAAGCATTTCATTAGTATCTGAAAGAAAATAATATAAACTCAAGCCGCAGTCAGCATATATGATTAGGAATTGAATAAGCCTGAAAACCCATTGTATTTGTACATAGTTGAGACACTCATTTGGGCAATAGACTATGAAAAAGCTGGTATACCAGACTAAATGGAGTCAATGTATTAGGTTTTTAGAGCTTTTGAAATCATCTTAGATGAATTCTAAATGAGAAAAGAAACTCACATGCACTTAAAAGAAACTAAAATGTGCTAGAGAAACTCACTATATTAGAGACTAAGTATTGATAATTATTGTTAGCTCCTTAAATAACGATTTTATATGGTATATGATACTAACCATCTAAAGATGTTAGACACATTTATTATTAAAAATAATGCAAAAATATTACAAAATATTCTAATATAGGAAAGAACACAGTGTCCCTCCTTAACACAAAATTTTGTACATTTTGCTATTTATCCTTATAGGCTTTGTTTCGTGCAGATTTTTACATGATTGTAGTTGTATTATCTGTATTCAGCAGTTTATCAAGTACATCTTTGAGCTTTCTACATTTGTATAGTCTTAATTATAATGGTAGAAATAGCAAGCATTTATCAGTATTTGTACTATAACTTGTTTAAAGAGTGCTTATTTGTTGGATGTTCTATTTTTCCATTAAAATGTCACTAATGTAAGTATATATTAATATACATTTATAATTATTTTTTACCCATTTCCATTTATATTATTAGGAAGCATGATTAGTAAGCTAAACTGTGTAACATTTTTTATGATTCTTGATACATATAGCCACATTGTTTTAGAAAATGATTATACATAAACAGAGTACAATTAGCAATGTATGAATCTGTCAATTTCACTGAACCACCACCAATTATAATTCCTTAAAGAAACAAACAATAGATTTAATAATATTTCTGTTTTGTTTTCTTTTAAGTTAGTGGCAATGGCAGAATTGTTTCAATGCTGCTATGACATTACATTTGTTGTTACAGAGAATGGTACAAGAAATCTCAGAGACTTTTTTGGTGGAGTTTAGCAAGAATGATTAAGTAGAGTGTGAGAAAGGTGTTTCACCTGGGCATAGAGTGGAGTATAAAAGGATTTTTATTCAAAATCCCAGAATTTTTTCTAACTTTTTGGATTCTAATTTTAAAATTTGGCTCATTTTCCTTTTATGATTTTGTTGGAAGAAACAGTCCTTACCACCTTCCACTTTAATAAGGGATTTATTACTTTTGTCCTAAAGGACAATTATTCTGTGTAAGTCAGCCGAAGACAGGGGGCTAATGTGAAGCATCATCTGAATCTACTCATCACGCTTGCTGCCATAGCACCACAGTCATGGGTGGTCCCACATCTAGTTTCTAGTACTGTCTGATGAGGAGGCAACACTTCAATCTATGGTCTGACTTTAGAGACTCTAGTAGATTTTCTGAAGTGTGTTTTATAATTTCTGGCACTTGGGAGTCATGAGACTTCAGATGGCCTTAGGCCATTTGGCTACTTGTTGATTAGAGTAAGTGATTCAACTGCTTCTGCACTTGGCAGCAAGCAGGACAAAGGGACTTGGCCAAGAACCGATATTGTACTTCACTTATGAGGAAAAGCCTGCAATGGGCTACCATAAAAGGTGTGCGTGTGCATGCATATATGCTCTTGTATGTGTGTGTGCCTGTAGTCTGTATGTTTTCACACTAATGAGTGAAGTAGCAGGGTGTGGATTACATTTGTTAACTAAGTAATTTAGGGCAAGGGAAATGACATGGCCCTTTTCTCTCTCTCTCTCTCTCTCTCTCTCTCTCTCTCTCTCTCTCTCTTTTAGTTAATTTTTGCTTAAAAGACTTTCTAATTTTCTTTCCAGGTTGAAAACTAGGACTGTTCCCCTGGTTGTTGGCTTTGCTGCCCAGGCAATGTATGAGGTGGACATACCATTCTGTGTATTAGAGCAAAGCCCATAGGCATATGGGTTCAGCAATTGAAATAGATCTAGTAACCACTAAAAAGGACACAGACTAGAGTGTTTTATTTCTAATGATAGGACGTAAGCAGAGTGATAGTCTATGGAGAAAGAGTTGGTAAAACCAAAAAAGGTAGAAGATCCAGGAGAGAGGGAATGACTGATAGACCAGTGCATTTGAGAGATAGCTTATTCACTCAGAATGATTTGGCTGGTCAGGCAACAGAATTGTCTGGGTGCATACACAAGCCCAAAGTGAGTTTGGAAATAATAAGTAACTAAAGAAGATAACTAAGTCATGGGAATGGTAAGATTGTCATGGGTGAGATGAAAAAAATAAAAACATACTTAGATGTGAAGACCTCAAAGAGGGAGCGAGTAGAGTGAAAATTCACAAATACAAAGTCATTTTAGATTTGTCACTTTGGAAAATCAGAATTAAATTTATGTTGTAGGAAATTTTAGGATAAAATGCGCAGAAGTATTTCTCTATTTCATTGAGTATTATAAAAATTACAGTAATTTCATTTCTGAGTAGATGCCCAAAAGATTGAAAGCAAAGATTTGAACAGCTATCTCTATGCCTATGTCTGTAGCTGTGCAATTCACAAAACCAAAAGGTGGAAGCTATCCATGTGTTAATTAAAGATGAATGAATAAACAAAACATAGTATATGCAATAGACTATAATCTAGCCTTAAGAGCAAGGAAATTCTGACACTAAGACAACACAGATGAATCTTGAGGACACTTTACTGAATGAAATACATTACAGTTACAAAAATTAACTGTTACACCAGTTACAAAAGGTGTAATTCAGGCCAGCTAGGTAGTATAGTGGTTAAGGTAGTTGGATCTTACATCGCCCATACCCCGAGGCTTGAAAAACATGCTGGGTGCATGCTCGTGTGTGCCCAAAATCCCTAGAAGAGAACGGAGAATTGCAGCGTGGCTATCTCCCATGGGGGTGTAATTTCTCTCTCTCTCTCTCAGTCTCTCTCCAGTGAGCTCTTGATCCCTATACCAATTTTTTTTTAAAGTGTAATTCCCCTTATACTAGGTACCTAAAATAGTCAAATTTGTAGAGACAGAAAGTAGAATGGTGGTTGCCACAGTCAAAAGGAAAGGTGATTGGGAGTTAGTATTTAAAGGGCACAGAGTTTCAGTTTGAAAAGATTTAAAAGTTCTGGAGATAATTGGGTAATAATTTGAATGTACTTAGTGACTTGAAAAGCTGTATACTTAAAAATGGTTACAATATAAATTTTTGTTATGTTTACCACGATTTTAATTTTGAATTTTTTATAAGAATCATTTTATTTAACTTTACTTATTATTATTATCATTATCATTTTCCAGTTTGATCAGAGAGAGACAGAGAGAGAGGAAGTGAGAAAGCAAGCCACCAGGTCCAAGACTTGAACTGTGGTTGGCCATGTGGGAGTCCAACGCCCCTGTCCACCACGCTACCTGCTGGCCCCTGTTTACCACGATTTTAAAAAATGGAGGAAGAGCTCAAAAAACAAAAAGGATTTACATCTCACAAAATTGTAGTAATCTACTGTCTATCACAGTTTTTGGAACTTGGGCCCAATTATAGTAATTTTAATTTTTATAACAAAATTTTAAAATCAGGTCTTTCACATATGCCAGGATAAATTTTTATAAGACTTGTTTTTTTGGGGGGAGAAGAGTGGAGGGCTTTGATATTACCTACAGGAAGGTAAATCTCTGAATTGTGGGAGATAGAGGGAAAGATTGTGGAAATGATCCTGAGCAGAAGTGTAAATAACACAGTTGTAGAAAAATCCAAATTTTGGAACTAGAAGATTTTTCCATAATTAATTATTTGTGCAAATTCTATTTTTAAGGCTAAATTAGCCACTATCATAATCTATATATAATTTTTTATTGCTACAATATAACACTCTCTGTTGAGGATATGTTTGAAAACACTAGTGGGGAAGCCGGTTTTTTTTAACTGATTAAAATGTGTGGAGCTCCTGTGATAATTTCCTCTGTGTTTCCTTTGGCTACAGATAACACCACAAAGCTAGCTCGGTGACGCACACAAGCAGCTGATAACAGCTGACACATGTAAATTTTAAGCCAAGTGTGTATTATCAGAAAAGGAACTAAAAACCCCATAAAACTCCCCACTGCTTGACTTGAAAACACTCCTTTTGAAATCTTTTAAAGACATGGTAGAAGATATATATATCAGAGGTTGTGGCTATAGGGTGAGTGTGTTCGCCAGACAGAGAGAGAGAGACAGAAAGCGAGAAATCACTCCCCCCCGCCCCCCCCGCAGGGGGATGGCCACGCCGCAATCCCTTCTCCTCCATTCTCTCGGGATCTTGGGCATGCACACACACACCCAGCTTGAGTTTTAAGCCACCGGGTCCGGGACGCGAACCGCGATCGACTACGTGGGAGTCCAGCGACATAGCCATTACGCTAACTGCTGGTCCCCAGGACATGGTAGATGATATTTTAAATTGTGCATTCTACAATCTTTTGAGTGAAATCTGCAATGGGAGAGTAAAAGCATGTCCCTTTAATGAATATGAGCTAGAAATGCAATATAAATATTAACAAACTGTTCAATAACAGAAATAGCTGAGAATAGCATAAAATTAGTATTATTCATTTAGATTTACAACTTGGTATTAGACAGCCTCTATTTGCCTTTTGAAGTAATATTTTATTCAAAGTTAAACATTGATAGTTTAGAAAGTTAAATTACATTATAAGACTTAAAAAGAACAGCAGCAGCCTTCTGCTAATTCCTTCCTGCTACATTTTCTTAACCCTTTGAGATACCACTCCCGATTGTTTAAGTTATGTCTATTATTTCCCTTAATATTTTTTAAAAAAGTTTATCCATCTTTTTTCATGAGTGAGAAAGACAAAGTGAGGTAGAGAAATAAACTGGCACCTCCAACAGGGCCTTTACACTGTTATTCATTCCCAGCTTCACGCAGTCCTGTGTCATGGACACATGTGCCCAGTGTGTTCAGGGAGGTCTCTGGACACAAACCCAGAAATTTTCCATGAGTCAGCCTTGTGGAGGATTGTATTACTGCTGAGTCACTTATAGCTCTTACTTTAACATTTTAATTGCTGCTTATACTGTTCTTAATTTTTTCTTACTGGAAATTATCTAATGGCTTCCTATTATAGAAGGTACAAATTTTGCTCTCTTCCATCTCTTACTTTTACTTCTCTGTTCACACTTTTGCCATCCTTTCCATGTATTTTTTTTAAGAGAGATTTTTGCTCTAGGGTGCATGTACTTACTGTAGAGATGAAGAGAGACAGAGAGACAGAAAGTGAGAAATCACCTCCCAGGGGGGATGGCCACATCACAATCCCTTCTCTGTTCTCCTCTTGGGACTGTGAGCACACATGTGTATGTGCCCGGTGTGAGTTTCAAGCCACTGGGTCAGGGACTTGAACTGTGATGGACTATATGGGAATCTAGCAACATAACCATTACTCCACCTGCTGGTCTCTCAATGTATTTTTTTAAATAAATTGTTTTGGTATGTTTTCTTGGTTAAATTCCATGTTTAGTATGATTGTTCAAATATAACACACTGCTAAGCCCCAGTGAATTGTGATCACATTTCCCTCTTTTACGACTGTTCATTTTCCCAACAAATCACTTCTTGTCAGATTTAGTTCTCTATGCACTTACCATTAAATTTATGCCCAAATTCGCCACAGGACATCAGATAACCTTTCATCTTTCAGTACATTCACAAACACCAAGTGTGTTGGCCGTGAAGATGTACTGCTCAGATATCCTTTGAGAGTCTCTGCTGTAGACAAAACTGGGCTTTCTTCAGTTGCTGCTCTTATGAATGCTTAGGCCATACTGCTCTGGGTTGCCCCTAACCAATAACTGAGCATGGCAGAGGCATGAGAGCCTATTCCTGCCTTAATACTTAAGGAGCAACTGTTGCTTGGGGACTCGCCTCCCCACTGGCCTAGATGCAGCTTTCTTAGAACTGTGCTATGGTCTGGGGATTTCCTGCTCAATCCTTCCTTCCCTCTCTCCTTTTATAGTGGTCTTTTTTGAAACAAAGTCTGAAGACTTTTTGCCTCATCCTAGTTCAGTTCCCTTTATCCTTCACAGATATTTCCCCCAATAAATCTTTTGCATGCCGAATCTTATCTTGGCACCTGCTTCTCAAGGACATAAATGGACACAGGATTACTGGGAGGGGTCTGAGGAAACAGGTACATTTTAGAATAGTATTTGGGACACCAGACTGCCAGAGGACTTATTATTGCTAAGTTATATATCAGTGTCTTCAAAGGATAATGGAAAACTGAAGTAGTTGACAGATACTTAAGAATAAATGTGAGTGCCATAGGGACTTTTTTGGTAGCTTACCAGTAAGTCCTGTTCTTCTACAGTGGAGAAACATACACATAATTTTGTAATTGAAGTCACAAAACCTCAGAGACATTTTGATACTCACCTAAGCCAGGGTCCCCTGACTCTGACACATGGGATGGAGATATCTATGAAAATATCTGTGAGGACTTTTGGCACTATAGATTTCCTGAGCAATCAGAACTTCTAGAGATGTTTCTTTTCTCCTCAGCAAGGACTAGTGTTTCCCCTTGTTGGAAGATGCTGCAAAGGCCTCTCCCCACAAATGTCCTCTCATGAATGCTTCATCTGCTCTCCTGGTTGTCAAACTGATAACCAGAACTAAATTCCAAGGCAACTTTGGTGGATATGCTGGGCCCAATAAGAGAAGAAAGAAACCACACAGCAAAGGAATGGCAAGAATTAGAATGTACTAGCAGGAGCCAGAGAAGTATACTTGTGATAGAGTCTCTTAAAAGATAATTTATTTCTTCCATGAGTGGGACAGAGAGGGAGAGGGAGAGGCAGAGGGAGGGAGAGAGAGAGAGAGACAGAGAGTACTCCCAATAGGATTCAATTTTACTATTCATCTTTAGCCTTCAGCCAGCTCCAGATGATGGGCAAGCTTCTACCTGTATACTCAGAGAGTTCTCTAGACTTGAAGCAGGAACCTTCCTGTGTGGGATTGCCTCATGATTTTCACATTTCACCTCTGCACCACCATCTGGCCGCACTTGTGATTGGATTCTGTGGAAGCTTGATCAAGGAGGATCAGAATAAAACTGTATAAACAAAAATAAATTGATTTGGGGGACCAGCAGTTAGTGTAATGGCTATGTTGCTGGACTTCCACGTAGTTGACCGTGGTTCGTGTCCTGGACCCGGTGGCTTAACAGTCACGCGTGTGCGTGTGTGCCCAAGATCCTGAGAGGAGAATGGAGGAAAAGGGATTGTGGCATGGCCATCCCCCCTCGGGGGTGATTTCCTGCTTTCTATCTCTCTGTCTCTCTCTGTCTGTCTGGCGAGTACACGCACCCTATAGCAAAAACCTTTCCAAAAATAAGAAAAAAAAATTGATTTAGGAGTACTTTTCTGGGATATAGGCTCACACTTTGGCAAGGGCCCAGGCAATGGAAAAAACTTGCTGTTAGGGTGGGTCTTTGAAACGTGGAGAAACTATCTGAGTGAAGTGGAAATGGCATACAGTATACTTGAATTCTTCCTTACTTTGCCTTTTCTTTTTATAAAGAGAGATTTTTGCTTTAGACATATAATCAACAGAGAGACAGAGAGACAGAGAGACAGAAAGTAAGAAATCACCCGCCAGAGGGGGTGGCCACACTGCAATCCCTTTACCTCCATTCTCCTTTTAGGCACATGGGCATGCACATGAGTCATGCACATGGGCATGCACATGGGCATGCACATGCCCATGTGCCTAGCATGAATTTCAAGCCACCAGGTCCAGGACTTGAACTGTGTTGGCCATGTGGGAGTCCAGCGATGTAACCATTATGCCATCTACTGGTCTCATTTTGCCTTTTAGTTGTATTCAGACACTGGTTGAAAAAGGCCCACTCCACATAGGGAAGGCAATGTGTTTACTCAGTTTACCAATAACTGTTACTTTAATCTAGAAGCATCCTCACTAACACACCCAGAATAATATTTAACTAAATATCAGGGCATTCTAGTCAAATTTTCACATCAAGTGAACTATCACAAAGTTCATGTCCCTAAAGGATGGACACAATTGTTAAGGGACACAGTAAAGTTCCCCCTGAATTATAAGCTAGAGCTACTACTGGGCCACTTTGTATTCCCTTTGTCTAGGGACCAGAAAGTAAGAAGAGTTACCATACCGACAGGGGTGATGAGCAAGAAAAGGCAGGGCTGCCCATCCACAGTAGAAATAGGGAGCAGCACAGGGAAAACCAAGTGATCCTCCAGACCTTCTGTTTCCCAATGTAGCTTAGTGGGCTCATGTAGCAGTGCTAGTCTGAAAAGGCTATGATTAGAAAGGACTCAGGCTCCTCAAAACTGAATGTTGGGGTCAAACCGTCAGCTCAACCTTAAGACTTTTTTAGGTGACAGAAAGAGGAAGAAAGCACCAATGGGGTGTGATCATTCCACAATCCCTTATCTTCCATTTCTCCATCCTGTTGGGATTTTGGGCATGCATGTACATGTACCTGCTGTGTTTTTCGACCTGCTGGGGCTGGAATTCAAACTCCACTCAGCCATGTGGGATCTGGCTTGCTTAACCACTGGGTTATGGGGCAACCCTACTTCTACTATTTAAACCTATGACATTTACCCTGAGAAATAGCCAGTAATACTTCTATTTTACGGGGAAAAGATGGTATGTTATTACTCAATTCATTCCTTTACTCATTTAACTGAATTATGTGTTCTTAGCACAGTAAGTAAATATATCATAATGCAAACTAAGAGCTGTCTAATTTTAAAGCCTAGTCACTTTATAGAACATCGATAAAAATGACCTAAGATTGCAAACACGTTGGCCCTTTGAGCCCAATACGGGGTTCATCTAAGTCTGAAGAGACAAGGAACTATTGCATAACAATAAATTATCTCAAAGTTCTTTAAATTATTCCAAATGCATTAAAATTAGCAATGATGAGTCTGAAAGCTGAACTTCAACTTAATTTTCTATCATAATTAAGGTAGATTAGTATCTTGTTTTTTTTTTAATGTAATTTTTCTTCTTGTATAGTTAAAAGCAACATCTTGAAGGTAACATCTTTTTGGTAAAATTACTATTAATTCATAATTTAAAATATCTCATTTGGGCTGCAGTTTACACTGACACTTCAAAGAAATAGTTTAATATTCAATATTATGATTTATACAAAATTGGAAGCTGTGAATGTGAGGAGTGGTTGTATTTAACTCATCATTTTTAAAATGGTATTTTATTGGTGGAAGTATATATCTTTGTTAATCATGTCAGTTATTTATTGAAAGCACAGTCAAATGATATTTACTTGGACAAACTTATTAGGGTTATAGTACATGATTTCTTCTATTTTTTTTTTTTGTTGTTGTTAGTTACAAGTGGAGAGAAACGAACATTATTGGCTCCCTTGTGCATGTGTCACTTCTGTGTGAAAAATGAAATACTAAAGCACATCCAAAACTACAGTAAAAAGCAGCATTACAGTCATGAGAGTAAGTGCTATTCCACAGAGGTTACTATAATACTGAAGCATCATTCATAGCACTATTTTGGTTAACAAGACTGAGATCTCCCAAAGCAATTTTTATCTTTGAACAAATATTGAGATGGATCAGCAGAGTGAAATACTCATCTAGGTCTTGGAAAGAGGGGTGAATTATTCTGAGCAAATTCTGGTGAGTTTAATGACTCTTTGAGAACATATAGGCACTTAAGTCTCTGGAGTCTACACTTAGTTAATTCACAAGTGTGAAAATTTCTAGCCTAGTTAAAAGGCGGAAATTATGCAAGGCTTTTAGAAGGCAATTTCCATATGAGAGGAGCACTGGAAACCAGACAGGGCATAGCAATGTCATATAATAACTTTTATTTTGCTATGGTGGAATAGTTTATTCATTCCACAAGAAGATGGAACAAAAGTGACTTTCTAGAAATCCCTTTACCTTTTAGGAGGAGAAGTGATAAACAGGGCAGGATTCTTCATTTTAACGTTCTTTGAAGTAGTTATGATTCTTGGTTCAGGAAAGTCTTTTCCTAATAACTAGACATAAAGAGGTTGGGAAAATGTCATGTGACTCAAGAGAAAAATGTAAGATATTCATTTACTTAAACAACTAGCATTAGATTTAACATACACATGTATATTTTCACTAATGTTTGAAGAGATGGTTTAGCAAGTGCAAGATTTTCTCTTGTTTCTCAGTATATTTCACTTCCATGTTATTCAAATTTTGTTCCTATTGTACTATTCCTGGGTTTCACCATTGAAATAAAATGAATGCAGATAGAAATTTTTAACACATTTTTAAAATATTTTTTTTAGAAATAACTGGGTTTCTTCTCCACCAAGATGAAGTAATAGGGGTTTCCCACTTGAAACAAATAGAAACTAGGTTATTCATACTAGGGGACTTCAGAGAGTTTGTGGAAAAATGGAATTTAAGTACAAGCTAATTTTGGTGTAAAATTTTTTTGAGATACGTGTGTAATTTTTTTGAAATAGGAATTTTCCATCTACTTTTTGAAGATCTCTCTCTCTCTCACACACACACACAGACACACAATTTTTAGACTTTGTATGAAAAATAACACAGAGCTGTGATCCCATAAAGAATAATAACAAAGTGAGCTTTACACTTGCATCCTTTTACTGCATGGTAGAGATCATAGGAAGGGTATACTCAGGGGGTAGAGGGCTTGATAAATTGAAGAGAAAGACGTTCAAATACACAAAGGCCAAGGTAGCTAGAATTTGTGGGACAAAGCATCAATAATGAAGGAAAAGCTCAAGGACAGAGCTCTGGAAACCTTAGTAGAAGGGTTTCCACAAATCTTTGATGAACACTGATCTCTACAACGCATGAGAAGAAACTACCTGAGATCATGTGAAAACCACCACAGAGAGTAGAGAGAACAATTCTCAGATCTCTGGTTGACTGGGAATATGTCATGTTTTCACAATTCAAGAGAAAATAATTTGTCGTATAGCAAACATTGGGTAGAATGCTTAGAAGGGTTTTACTTTCGTTGTAGAGAGAAATTGGCTCTATGCTAAAGGCTGCTCTTAACACACTTGAATAAAGGTTAAAAACAAGTCACAAAATGATTTAATTGATTCCAAGTAACTTAACTGCATGCCAGAACAAAATCCAGTGCAAGTTAAAGGAATACTACAAAACCCAGTAAATGGCAACATAAAATTCACAATGAATGGCATCCAGCACAAAATTACCAAGTGTGCAGATAAGGAAATATGACCCTAATCAATGAAAGATAGAAACAAATTCAGAAAATAACCTCAGAAATGAAAAAGATGAAACTAGCAGAGAAGGATGTTAAAATAGTGATTATTGATACGCTCCATATGTTTGAGGAGATAGAGTAAAAGCTAAACATGATGAAGAGAGAAATAAATAGAACTTCAACAGGTGAAAAATGCTTTTTCTTAAATGGAAAATAGAGTTGAACAGGGTCAACAAGTGATTTTACTGCGTAGAAAAATAGATTGGTGAACCTTAGGTCAGAAAAACTATCCAAAATAAGATACAGAAGAAAAGAGACTTGAAACAAAAGAACAGAGAATCAGTGACTTGTGGGTCAATATCAAGTGGTCTAACATACATATAATTGGAGTCCCAGATACAGATTGGGGAGGGGGCAGAAAATTCATAAAAAAAATGGCCAGATACATTTCAAATTTTGATTATAAGCAGAAATTTTAAAAAAGGACTCAGAGAAAAAGATTTAATATTACAAGGAGATAAGGAGACGAATGATCATAGATTTCTTGTTAGAAACCATGTGAACTAAAAGACAGTTTTAAGATTATGAAAGAAATAATAACCTTGAAATTTATACTATTGATAATGTTTCAAAACAAAGGTAAACTGAAGGCTTTTTACACACACACACGCATACACATGCACACACACACACACACACACACACACACACACACTCTTGAGATAATTTGTCTCCAGAAGACTTGTAATGCAATGCTAAATTAAATTCACCAGGCAGAAAGTTCATTACTGTTACATTTTTTCCATTTATTATTCCTCTTTATAAATATCAACATTATTTCATTAATTTAATACATTTTATCATGAAATTTGCTTTATCTGAAATCAGCATTGACTTTTTTTAAATTTTTTTTATTTTTATTTTCTACATTAATTCACTATACACCATCACAACACACCAATGAATTTTCCATCCAAAATACACTGTGCATTGGTTCAATCAAGCACATCAACATACATGTTCTCAGCAAATAATTTTCCAATTCTTACATCCTGCATACCTTGCCCTTTGTCTTGCCATCCCTGATTCCCCATCCCCCACCCTCTGCTATGTCCCATCTTCCTCCTCCATTG
>NW_006159583.1:8791772-8802726 GCF_000334495.1 Tupaia belangeri chinensis
CCTCTGTTGGCAGCCTGGGGGCGGGGTGTGGGGGCCTCGCAGGTCCCGCCGCCGGTTGCAGCCTAGGAGCGGGGCGGGGCTGTGCAGGACGGGGGAGGGGGGGGCCGCCAGCATTGACATTTTAATCTACTTTATTTTTACCTAAGTTGGCTGCTTCCATTTTTTTATTTGTAATATTTATAATAGATTTATTTAAGAATATCTTTTTCAAGGATAGTTTAAATGTTTCCTTATACTGTATTCTTGTTTACCTTTTTTCTATTTGAATTTAGGCAATTAATATTTATTGTTATAACAAATTTATTTAGTCTTTCTCCTTTTAATTTACATTTTATGAAGCTTTATTTTATATGTCAGTACTTTTATATTCTAAGTTTTAAGGAGTATTGATTTATGGATGTGTGTGTTGCTGCTGACCATATTTTGTTGGCTTTTATATTTCCTACTGAATTGGAAAGCAACATGTATTTTATGTCTAATTCTAGTAGTGATCATTTTCACATTTAAAAATATGCATAAATTTTATTTATTTTTCTTAATTTTGAGAATAAAAATTAATTTGATAACTCTGATATAATGCATTATTTAATACATCTTACTATTTTCCTATAGAATAAGTTCATACTTGCTATTTTACTTTAATATTAACTTTTTAGGAGACTACCAAACAGTCTTCCAAAGTTATATTATTTTTTAGTCCTACCATCAATATAGCAATAGCAATTGTTACCCATTTTTAAAATTGTTTATCATTAGAAGTTTTATAATTTTAACATTTATGCTAATACATATGATCATTTTAAGTTAATTTTGTAAAAGTCTTAAGGATTAATTTTCACTTTTTCCCATATACTTATCTAGTCTGAGTATTATTATTGAAAAGATTATATTTCATTCTTATTAAATTATCTTGACATTTTTGTAGAAAACCAATTGACCATATATGTATGGTTCTATTTCTGGATTCTCAGTTTGGTTTTATTGGTCTGTGTATCAGTTCTTATGTTGATACTATACTCTTTCAGTTACTGTAATTATAGTTAGTCTTGAGAAAAGTTAGTATAAATCCTCCAATTTTTTTCAAGTTATTCTGGGTCCTTTTATATATAAATTTTAGAATCATCTTAAAAATATATACCAAACAGTGCCTGCCAGAATATTGATTGAAATTGCATTGACCAATATGGATAGTGACCAATTTGGCCAAATTGACCAGATTTACATTTTAACAATTTGAGTTTTTTGATCCATAAACATGTATGCCTTGTTTGTTTATTCATATCATCCAATTTTTCTTATATTTGTAATTTTTAGGGTTTAGATCTTATTCAGAATTTAAAAAATGTATCCCCCGTCTCAAAGTAGAAAGTGAAAAAGTGAAAAGTAATCACAGAGATGCCATCATCAAAGATAGAGCTATAGTGATTTTTCTCCTCCTCCCCCCCCTTTTTTTTTAGTGAGAGATTTTTGCTATTGGGCACATGTGCTTGCCAGACAGACTGACAGAGACAGAGAGACAGAAAGTGAGAAATCATCCCACAAGAGAGATAGCCATGCCGCAATCCCTTTTCCTCCAGTCTCCTCTCGGGATCTTAGGCACACATGCCCAGAGTGAGTTTTAAGCTGCTGGGTCCAGGACTCAAACCATGGTTGATTATGTGGGAGTCCAACGATGTAATCATTACCCCATCTGCTGGTCATAGTATAGTGATTTTTCTCACATTTCAATTCAATCCTGTAGTTTGACCAGAGAGAAGGATGGTTATCTTGGAGAATTATGGTACGTTAATCAAATAGTCACATCAATTACAGTATCTGTTCTATGGTCTTTGTATTGGGATATTAGAAATGCTTACTTTTTATCTATCTCAAAAAATTGAGGATACTAGAAACATTAGTCTTTCATTAACTTAGTCATGTATTTCCTGTAGTACTGGCCAATTCATCATTTCAAAGGACATCATTTTTTTTTTTTTGAGAGGTTTTTGCTATAGGACGCGTGCGCTCACCAGACAGACAGACCATCCCCCAGGGGGGATGGTCACGCTGCAATCCCTTCTCCTCCATTCTCCTCTCAGGATCTTGGGCACGCACGCACACGCGCCCGGCGTGAGTTGTAAGCCACCGGGTCCGGGATGCGAACCGCGGTCGACTACATGGGAGTCCAGCAACATAGCCATTACGCTAACTGCTGGTTCCCAAAGACATCATATTCATCTGTTACATTGATGATATTGTGTGATAGGGTAAGAAAATTTGCATATGTGCTAAGTGCCTTCAAGTAACTACTCCTGAAAATATATGGGTCTGACACTCAGTACATATTTTAGAATCTGATAGTATTGGGTATGAAAAGATCGATATCTTCACTAAAGAATGAGTTGTTGAACCCAGTACATCCTTCAATGTTTAAAAAGCCTATACAGATTTAGGAAGCAACTTATTCCATGTATGGAAGTATTCTGCAGTCTGCAGTTTGTTAACTGGGTGACCTATGAAGCTGCTAGCTTTGAATAAGACCTAGAACAAGAGAAGGCTCTCCTGTTTCCCCAGGCTGCAATGCAAGTGGCTTGACCACTTGGCTTGTGTGTTCAAGGAAAACCTATGTTGCTTAAATTGTTTATAGAAGATCAGAATGCTGAGGTACAATCTTTAAGAAAATTGCAGGAGAGATCTTTAATTTGAGATATAGTTGGGATGGAAACTTGGGATGGAAATTTGACTCACTTCACTTTTTAACCAGCTGGTAGCTGTGATTAGCTGAAGCTCGGCTGCCTATGACTGGCTGAGATCTAGTTATTTATTAAAAACAAAACAAAACAAAAACAGTGACCAGCGGATGGTGTGGTGGTTAGGGCACTGGACTCCCATATTGCTGATCATGGATCGATTCCTTGACCTGGTGGCTTGTTTTCTGAATTTCTCTCTCTCTCTCTCTCTCTCTCGTGAGTGCACATGCCCCATGGCAAACTTTAAAATAATAATAATAACAAAGCAAATAAATAATTTAAAAACAAACAAACAAACAAAAACAACAACAAAACACTCCTTACATAGATTTTGGTGTGTTTGCATTCTAAGTTAGGTTGCAGCTTGTCAGATAGGAACTCAAAGTATGGAGACAGTCTTAGGCTAATAGTCTGCTTATATAAGTTAACTCTACCAAAGGCAATCTCATTCTGCCATGTCCTCTTTTATTACCACAGTGTGTGAAAAGTCAGGCTCATTCCACAGAGAGAATGTGATGGTTGGAACAGAGGTGCCTGATCACAGTGAGAGGACAGAGATCACAGGGAGATAATGATATGACTATTATGCTGAGGATGCAGGCAAGATTCAGAGCCTTCCACAGCAATAGGCTAATATGGACTCATGACCAATGATTCAGAAAATGAGCAAAGACTAAGAGAATAGAGAGAGAGATCCCAAGACAGTACATTCAAATGTGCCTAGAGCAACAAGGATGCATAGAATACAAATGACATCAGTTCTAATCCCTCAATGGTATGAATAGTTATGCAGAAGCCCCCTGTGACTAAGAAATTGTGAAGTGTATATAGAGCTAATGACACAAATCAATATTTGAGTATATTATTACCTTAATCAATATGATTAAAAGATTAACTATAAATTAAAAAATATTGGCCACAAAATAGCTGATATTTCTTTCTTTTTTAGTATGTCCCTGGTACTGGGCACTTCGTATGCTTTGGTCCATTTGACTCTTGAACCAGATGGTGACACAGTGGTAACATAACTAGACACGTATGGGAAGGTTCTGGCTAAGACAGGTGCATTTTTATGTGAAGACTCTGTTGAAGATGCTGTCTCTATGTTCTGTCTCTCTCATGGAAGACATAACTAGATACACTTTTTAAAAAAGTCATTAATTCTCATGGCAACACTGCAAGGTAGTATATAATCTTCTTCATCTGGAGAACTGACATACAGAAAGACAAAGTGATTTGCTTTTGTTCCACAGCAAACCATTGACAAGGCTAGATTCAGACTCAGGTACTCAATTCTAGACTTTGAGTTCTTAATCACTATAAAGACATATCTTTCCAAACTGACAAAAAAAAAAGTAATTATCAAATCTTCTTTGAGGAGCAACTAGAAACTTATCAGAACTTTCTGTACATTCCTTTAGTTTGGGGGGTATGGTCGGATATGAATTCAGCATCTTCAATAGGATTTTTACCTTGTTTTCTGCAAGTTATCAAGATATAGAACAAGATATTTGTGAATACTTGTATCAGATGGACTATACCACATATTGCTTAGACTAAGTAGGACAGGTAATAAATTCAGAATTCTGTCTTAACAAGGTCCATTTCTCACTGGGGAGACTACATGTCACACTTATAAAATGTAAAATGCTATCGCAGAGAGTCTAACAATTGACAGTTGCAGACCTCCTAGTTTGAAAAATTGTGCAGTGAATAAATTTGTTTTGCAATCAAATACATTTTATTTAAATTTGAAAATAGAAAAATTTATATAATATTTTAGGACAAAAATACAAAAATAATCTCAAAATATGAGAAACCTTTTTTCATTTCATTTGAAAACAAATTTATTTGGAAATCAGCAAATAAATGTTTTGCAAGAATAGGATCATCTGTAGCATTTTTAATATGTCATTTTCCTCCCTGGTTTGGCCTGAGGCATAAGAACCACAGGGTCAGGTTTTAATGACTGTGGCTCAGGCATTTTTTTTTTTTCTATGAAGGGTAGATAAAAAAGGAGAAATACAAGATAAATTAATCTACATAGATTTAACATGGAGATTTAAAGAAAAACCTGAGTTTTAGTTTTAAACAAATTATTTTAACCACAATTATAGATTAATATTGATAGTTGACACATCTGAATATTAGTCATCATAGTGATTCCTTTGCCTATCATTTCTCATTCTTTTACTCAACAAATATTTATCAAAAGCCTTCAATAGACCAAATTCTCTTCTGGTTCTAGAAATATAGTTGGTAAAGAGACAGACAGGGCCTTTATTGTTTTGGAGCAAACTCTCTCACCTAGAAAACTAGACAGTACTACAAATTTTAAAAGTATGTGTTCGATAGTGATGAATGTTCAAAAGAAAGTAAAGTTAGATAGAGATGGGCTGGGGGTTCCTTTGACATTGGGAAGATTTGAATGGCAAGCAGAGATCACTTCAGCAAAATCAAGGAAAAGCATCCCAAGCTGAGGGCACTGACAGTGCTGTTGGCCAAGATCAAAACACCCGGTGTTATAAGAAAGAGAATGCACAAGTCACAGATTGCTAGAAATGACTTAGCTTTCTATCTTGTGTTGGTTAGGCTCCAAATCCAACCTCACAAGACAGATAGTTTAACTACATAGAATTTGTTAAGACTGCTTTTTGTTAAATACAACAATAGCAGAAACAACAGAACTGGCACTCTTGCATAGCAAACAGGTAACTTGTCTGTGAAAACCATGGTCAGTTTGGTATGTTAATTCTATTAATTATCAGTTACAAGGTAGTTAATCCTATATTAAATCTCTGAAGAAGAAAGAATGTGAGGAAGATGGCAAAGACACCAGCTTCTTGCTAACACTTGTTACTGAGAAAACAGTAACAGGCTAAATGCGGTTTGCTGTTCACAGGATTGTGTTTGGAGGGCCACTCTTCTGGATGTTTACCTCACAAGCGCACTCCAGTAGCACTGGTCCAAGCCTGTTATTTCCACCTTGCAGATCACATGGTTTTGCTATGGGGCCAATGTGTGTAAATGTGGTTGTTTCTGTGGTTTTCTTGAAGGTTCTGTAGAGTTACAGATCATACAAAAGATTAGGCCGGTTTATCTTTCCAGATATAGCACACAGCAAGAGTCTTCTAAAATGCTGGTGCTTAACAAAGTAACCTTAATTTAGTTTTTTTTTTTCCCCCATGATTAAAACCAAACCAACCAAACAAAACATTCGAACATAAAATCAGAAATCATTAGGACAAGATAATACTCTTAATCCTATGGAGAAAACAAATAGCATACACACGCACCAAAAAAATCCTTAATTATGCCTGCTGCTCTTCTTTCTCTCTTTTTAAAGTATGTTTTAGTTGTACTTTTTGTGAGAAAAAGCCTGAGAATATTTTGTGTTATTTTTGACGTGAGAAAGCATAACATAATATGTTATATATCTTTAATTCATAGTAAGTGGTGGAGAAAGGAAATGTAGTTAAGGCCTTGCATACCAGCAACAATAAGTGATCCAGGTTGTAAGTCTGTTGCTAATTCAAGAATATTTAGAAATATCTCCTGATAAAGTTAATTAAAGGGATATTCCAGGAAATGTAGTATATTGTTTTCAGGCTAAAACAAAATCCCCCCTCCTTTTTCTTGAGAGATTTTTGCTATAGAGTGCTTGCGCTTGTCAGAGAGACAGAGAGGCAGTAAGAAATCAGCCCCCAGAAGTCACTACCCAGGGGTATGGCCATCCCTACTTCTCCATTCTCCTTTTGGTATTTTGGGTATGTATGCACAAGTGCCCAGCATGTTTCCAGTCACTGGGTCTGGGACTCGAACCACAGTGGATGATGTTGGAGTCTAGTGCCTTAACCACTATGCCACCTGATGGCCCCCCAAAAATCCTCTTTTAATATGTTAGAAGAAATTGTGAATTTAGTGAAATCTGTTCCCCTCTATGGGATTTCCTCTTCCTCCTTTGATCTTTTTCAGGTAAGTTCTATTTTAGGGAATAAGGTGAATCTTGTTCTTTTTAATTGCAAAATATATGTTTTTTTTATGAAAAACTTATTTAGAAGCAATAATCAACTAGACTGGGGAGAAATGCACACATGTTGGAATATTCACTTTGCAAGCTAAATAATATGATTGAATGTAGAAAAGAACTTGAAATAAAATTTAAAAAATCAAAAATAAATGAAAGTACAGAAAATGTGCTTATCTCTAATGATCCTTAATCCTAATCATACATTAAAATATCCTAAACCTGAGCATCTTAATACTTAATGTCAATGTGAATCATTTATTACTTATTAAATACCTCTATTGATCACAATTTTATTAATGTGGCAATTGTTACAGTGTGCCTTCAGTACATGAATACAATGTATAGTGATTAAACCAGAGTGATTAGTGTACTCATCATCTCAACCATTTGTGACAGACTAATTTGTCGTTAACTACATCCTCCATGTTGCATTTTGTAACACTAGACATTGTTTCCTTCTATGCGCAACTTTGTTTCCATTAATCAACATCCCTCTCTTCATTCCTTCCTTCCTTCTCAGTGTCTACAGATTTTGTATCAGAAGTTCTGGGGTGGGGTGGGGATGAGCTTTCTGTGTTTACAAGTTCTCAGTTAATGCTGTTTCTCTTGGTCTGTGGACCACAATTTGAGTAGCAAGGAGAGAGTAATAATCACCCATACAGAGGCCAAGACCCCAGAGATTCAGATTTATCTGATGTTGCGGTCCTGGAAGCTGCACGATTCTAATGCAAATACTCTACATTTTGGGAGTTCTAGCTAGAAGGCAGTATCAGTCATTATTATGTATTAAAATCTCATGCAAATTATTAACAGTGCAATTTTTGTATGTCTATAGTCTTAAACTCTTTACAGCCAATGCTGATGTGAAAAAAAAATCACTATTGCAGGGGTTCAGAAGAGAACTCTGTCATTATATGAACTCAGTAAAATTCTGTGAGAATTTTGAGTGCGTGCACAATCCTAGATTTCATGGTTCATACCTATCAATGAATTCTTCAAGAGCTGATAATCTTTTGAGCTGATAATCTCCAAACTATTACAATTCAGAAGCTTGTCTAGATTTAAGAATTTTTTTTTAACAAAAGGAGCCTGTATAAAATGCTGCATAGTAGCTTTTAAACTGCTAAATGCCTCTATTATGTTTAATGTGTGATAGCACATTTATCTTACATTTCACTGGTTGTTATATGCATAATTATTTAGTGTATCTCTCAGAAATAAGGAAAGCTGCCAATTAGACAATGATATACTGATAATTGTAAGATGTATATTCTTCCTGCAGTCTGGACCCAAATTCCTTTTTAGTATTAGAGATGATGGTGAATAGATCTAAATTTTTTAAGTTACCCACTAGCTCTAGAGGGAAATTCTAACCAGAATATATAGGCTTGAAGCTCTTGATTGATAAAATCAAATTATTACAGTTTCTAGAAGAAGAGCTTTTCAATATTTACCAGCGGGTTTTATTATCTAAATTAGAATTATAATATGTAAAAACTTTCACCAAAAGCTTCATCTACTTTGTAAATAGAAAATCCTATTAACTTTGTGCAGATATAAAGATCATAAAAATAGCTTAAAAAGTTAGAACTAAGATGGGACAGCAGGTGGCACAGTGGTTGAAGTCCTGGACTCCCATATCGTCGACCATGGTTCAAGTCCCGGAACTGGAGGCTTGCTTTCTCACTTTTCCTTTCTCACTCTCTCTGGTCAAATTCAAAATAAGAGTAATAATAATAACAAATAAATTAAAATAAATAATTCTAAAACAATAGAACTAAGAAGATGCTAAAATTCCATTATTAAATCTCTGCCTTTGGGGATCAACTGGACTCCCATATCGTCGACCATGGTTCAAGTCCCGGAACTGGAGGCTTGCTTTCTCACTTTTCCTTTCTCACTCTCTCTGGTCAAATTCAAAATAAGAGTAATAATAATAACAAATAAATTAAAATAAATAATTCTAAAACAATAGAACTAAGAAGATGCTAAAATTCCATTATTAAATCTCTGCCTTTGGGGATCAACAGATGGTCTAATGGCTATGTCACTGGACTCCCATGTAGTTGACTGTGGTTTCAGTCCCAGACCCAGTGGCTTAAACTCATGTTGCACGTGTGTGCCTGCATGCCAAAGATCCTGAGAGGAGAATGGAGGAGAAGGGATTGTGGCGTGGCTATCCCCCCGGGGGGTGATTTCTCATTTTTTGTCTCTCTGTCTCTCTTTCTAGTGAGCATACGTGCCCTCACATGCAAAACTTCTCCAAAAAAAAAAAATAAATAAACAAAAACAAAAACAAAAACAAAACAAAAAACAAAACAATCAAAAATACCTTTGATTTTTAATGAAAAGTTTCTAGAATATATACAACACAAAATAAAACATTACATATATATACTATAATTTTTTATTACTATTATTATTTAAATTTGTTACAGGGCACATGTGCTTACCAGATAGAGACAGACAAAGAGAGAGAGAGAGAAAGTAAGCCACCATGTTTAGGACTCGAACCACGGTTGGTCATGTGGAAGTCAAGCACCTTGACCACCATGCCACCTACTGGTCCAACAGTTCCTATTTATTTTTTCAAGAGAGGTTTTTGCTATAGAGTGCTTGGACTTGCTGGAGAGACAGAGAAAGACAGAAGCAAAAAATTCTCCCCCAAGGGGGATGGCCAGACCATAGTCCCTTATTCTCCATTCTCCTTTCAGGATTTTATGCATGGGCACACAAGCATAAGCTTCTGGCATGAGTTTTAAGCCACTGTCCGGGACTCAAACTGTGATCAACAATGTAGGAGTCCAGTGACATAAGCATTACACTATCTGCTGGTCCCCCAACATTACATATTTTAAAAGAGAAGTCTTTCCTTTCTTTGAGGACTTGCTCAATGATTATATATTTGCCTATTTAAGAGACTTGAAAATTCACTGAATTAATAAAAGTTAAAAAAAATTGTTAGTTATAAAATCAATACCTTTTTTTTTTAAAAAAAAGGAGAATTATTCAACTTTATTTATCCATGTATTTATTTATTTTATTTGACCATAGAGGGATAGAGTGAGAGAGAGAGAAAGTGAGAAAGCAAGCTGCCAGGTCTGGGACCAAACTGTGTTCAACCATGTGGAAGTCCAGCACCCTCAACCACCAGGCAACCTGCTGGCCCCAAAATCAATACCTTTTTTATACAAAGAATGACTTGTTAAAAATTCTCATGAAAAGGAGTCTTCTTATAATAATAACAAAAATATAAAATTCCTAAGAACAAATTTAATTAGAGATATGAAGATATGAAGGACCTGTATGTCTAAAATGTCCAGAATGATAAAAGTAAGAAAGAATATTTGAAAAATTTAGAAGACATACTATATCTCTAAATGAAAAGACTAGGTATGATAAAATACTTATTTTCTCTACATGAATCAGATCTAAATAAAGTATTGAAAACTAAAACAAATATTTCTAAAGTTAGTTTGCAAGACTAAATTTCTAAAATACTCTATGCAAACTTTCTGCAGTAAAAAAGTTTGCATAGAGTAGCTGTGAGCTTCTTCACCAAGAATTAAAATTTTAATTCTTCACCAAGAATTAAAATTTTGTAAGCCTTTTCTGATTATAAAAAAATCATTGAGGCACTAACAGAGATTAACAAATCAGTGAAAAACATATTATTTTAAGTAGGTAGGGCAAAGATGATTATTCAGTAAATGATGTAAGAATAATTGGCTATTTGGAAAAATAGCCTTAAATTCTCTTCCTCATACCTTCATATTAAAATATAATCCAAATGTAATAAAAGTTTGTGTAAAACATGAAATACTAATTTTTTTCTAAAGGAAAATATAAGTGATATACTTAAACTTTTTGAGTAGGAAGAAGATATTGAAAGGAAGTCACCAAGGGCAAAATTACTAAAGGAAGTTATTGATGTATTTATCTACATGAGTTTGTAATTTTTTTTCCTCCTTCTTTTTAAATTTGCTGGAGGGCATATGCACTAATTGGAGAGAGATGGAGAAAGTACTTCTCAACAGAGCATGGGTCATTCCTCAGCCCTTTATTCTCCATTTTTCCATGCAGTTGGGATATTGGTCACACATGCACATATGCCCAGCATGTTTATCAAGCTGCCAGGGCCGGGACTTGAACCAGCTATGTGAACCTGCCTCTTTTTTTTTTTTTTTACCCTGCC
>NW_006159583.1:8803729-8808903 GCF_000334495.1 Tupaia belangeri chinensis
ACTTTGTAAATAGAAAATCCTATTAACTTTGTGCAGATATAAAGATCATAAAAATAGCTTAAAAAGTTAGAACTAAGATGGGACAGCAGGTGGCACAGTGGTTGAAGTCCTGGACTCCCATATCGTCGACCATGGTTCAAGTCCCGGAACTGGAGGCTTGCTTTCTCACTTTTCCTTTCTCACTCTCTCTGGTCAAATTCAAAATAAGAGTAATAATAATAACAAATAAATTAAAATAAATAATTCTAAAACAATAGAACTAAGAAGATGCTAAAATTCCATTATTAAATCTCTGCCTTTGGGGATCAACAGATGGTCTAATGGCTATGTCACTGGACTCCCATGTAGTTGACTGTGGTTTCAGTCCCAGACCCAGTGGCTTAAACTCATGTTGCACGTGTGTGCCTGCATGCCAAAGATCCTGAGAGGAGAATGGAGGAGAAGGGATTGTGGCGTGGCTATCCCCCCGGGGGGTGATTTCTCATTTTTTGTCTCTCTGTCTCTCTTTCTAGTGAGCATACGTGCCCTCACATGCAAAACTTCTCCAAAAAAAAAAAATAAATAAACAAAAACAAAAACAAAAACAAAACAAAAAACAAAACAATCAAAAATACCTTTGATTTTTAATGAAAAGTTTCTAGAATATATACAACACAAAATAAAACATTACATATATATACTATAATTTTTTATTACTATTATTATTTAAATTTGTTACAGGGCACATGTGCTTACCAGATAGAGACAGACAAAGAGAGAGAGAGAGAAAGTAAGCCACCATGTTTAGGACTCGAACCACGGTTGGTCATGTGGAAGTCAAGCACCTTGACCACCATGCCACCTACTGGTCCAACAGTTCCTATTTATTTTTTCAAGAGAGGTTTTTGCTATAGAGTGCTTGGACTTGCTGGAGAGACAGAGAAAGACAGAAGCAAAAAATTCTCCCCCAAGGGGGATGGCCAGACCATAGTCCCTTATTCTCCATTCTCCTTTCAGGATTTTATGCATGGGCACACAAGCATAAGCTTCTGGCATGAGTTTTAAGCCACTGTCCGGGACTCAAACTGTGATCAACAATGTAGGAGTCCAGTGACATAAGCATTACACTATCTGCTGGTCCCCCAACATTACATATTTTAAAAGAGAAGTCTTTCCTTTCTTTGAGGACTTGCTCAATGATTATATATTTGCCTATTTAAGAGACTTGAAAATTCACTGAATTAATAAAAGTTAAAAAAAATTGTTAGTTATAAAATCAATACCTTTTTTTTTTAAAAAAAAGGAGAATTATTCAACTTTATTTATCCATGTATTTATTTATTTTATTTGACCATAGAGGGATAGAGTGAGAGAGAGAGAAAGTGAGAAAGCAAGCTGCCAGGTCTGGGACCAAACTGTGTTCAACCATGTGGAAGTCCAGCACCCTCAACCACCAGGCAACCTGCTGGCCCCAAAATCAATACCTTTTTTATACAAAGAATGACTTGTTAAAAATTCTCATGAAAAGGAGTCTTCTTATAATAATAACAAAAATATAAAATTCCTAAGAACAAATTTAATTAGAGATATGAAGATATGAAGGACCTGTATGTCTAAAATGTCCAGAATGATAAAAGTAAGAAATAATATTTGAAAAATTTAGAAGACATACTATATCTCTAAATGAAAAGACTAGGTATGATAAAATACTTATTTTCTCTACATGAATCAGATCTAAATAAAGTATTGAAAACTAAAACAAATATTTCTAAAGTTAGTTTGCAAGACTAAATTTCTAAAATACTCTATGCAAACTTTCTGCAGTAAAAAAGTTTGCATAGAGTAGCTGTGAGCTTCTTCACCAAGAATTAAAATTTTAATTCTTCACCAAGAATTAAAATTTTGTAAGCCTTTTCTGATTATAAAAAAATCATTGAGGCACTAACAGAGATTAACAAATCAGTGAAAAACATATTATTTTAAGTAGGTAGGGCAAAGATGATTATTCAGTAAATGATGTAAGAATAATTGGCTATTTGGAAAAATAGCCTTAAATTCTCTTCCTCATACCTTCATATTAAAATATAATCCAAATGTAATAAAAGTTTGTGTAAAACATGAAATACTAATTTTTTTCTAAAGGAAAATATAAGTGATATACTTAAACTTTTTGAGTAGGAAGAAGATATTGAAAGGAAGTCACCAAGGGCAAAATTACTAAAGGAAGTTATTGATGTATTTATCTACATGAGTTTGTAATTTTTTTTCCTCCTTCTTTTTAAATTTGCTGGAGGGCATATGCACTAATTGGAGAGAGATGGAGAAAGTACTTCTCAACAGAGCATGGGTCATTCCTCAGCCCTTTATTCTCCATTTTTCCATGCAGTTGGGATATTGGTCACACATGCACATATGCCCAGCATGTTTATCAAGCTGCCAGGGCCGGGACTTGAACCAGCTATGTGAACCTGCCTCTTTTTTTTTTTTTTTAACCTGCCTCTTTTGACTAACAGGCCATGGAGGTGTCCCAGAGTATGTGATCTTTATGTGCTATAATCACATTTAAGAATAAAAGATAAGTAATGCACTAAGAAAATATTGTAAGATATATCATAGATATGAGATTATTAATAAGAGCTATTAATAATAAAAAGTTTACTATCCTAACAAAAAATGATGGCATGAGCAGGAAAAAAAAACATAAAAGATGTTAATGTGAAAGAAATATAAAAAGTAACTAGATAAGTTGAAACTAATGGAGATCCTATATCAGGTAGCTATTTCTGTGTAACAAACCTTCAAAAACTGAATGGCTAAAACACCAATTATTTGTTATCATGTTACATGTTTTTTGATTATCTGAGATTTGCCTGTTTTAATATGACCATACTTGGGCTTGTTCTTATTTTTGTAAATAGGCTGGACTTTCTTGGGACAATTCAGCTGGGGCAGTTCTGCTCAATGTGTCTGTTAATATTCTGCTTGGGGGAACCAGCAGTTAGCGTAATGGCTATGTCGCTGGACTCCCATGTAGTCGACCGCGGTTCATGTCCCGGACCCGGTGGCTTAAAACTCATGCCGGGCGCATGTGCGTGTGTGCCCGAGATCTATATACATATACACACACACACACACACACACACACACACACACATATATTCTGCTTGGAATCATGCATTTCTCATCCTTTTCCTAAGCCATCTAGGCTAGCCCCAGCAAGTCCTTCTGTGGCAATGGAAAGAGTTCATTAAGCTTTTGCTAACATTCCAATGGCTAAAACAAATTATATGATCAAACTCAGAATCAAAACTCAAAAAAATTTATTTGCCTCTTTATAGAAGAAACTGGAAAGTTATACATAGTGAAGGACATATATATAAGCAAGCATAAATATTTGGGCCAATTATATAATCTATCAGCTACCATCTTTTGCACATTGGTTAGTAGAGATTTTTACATCACTTACAAAACTCAGTGTAGTCAAGAGTGTTGGTATGGTCAGTCTGGTGGCACAGATGGTAGCATACTGAACTGTAGCTGGAAACCATATGAGCAGCTACAGATTTGGATCCCTGATGGGTTTGAAAACGAGTACACCCAAGTCCCTGAGGAGTTGGAGGACTGTGGAAAGGGTATTGCACATGATAATAATGTCGATTTTTTTCCTCTTCTTCTTTTTCTCTCTTATGTGCACACACACATTCTCTATCATTAAAAAGAAGAAGAAGAAGAAGAAAGAATGTTGGGAAAATTGGTAATCCCATTTACTGCTGTTGACAGGAGTATAAATGGATAAGATAATAAACTATTTGGGGGGATAATTCCAGAGTATTTCTCAAAATCCACTTAAAGGTGGATTTTTTTGATCAAGTAGTTCAATTTTTGAGAATTGCTACAGAAAAACAATTAGTCAAATGTGTAAAAGTTGTAAAAGTATAAACCAGGCTAAGAGAGAACCAGTTGTACATGTAAGGCCATAAATATATTTTGTAGTTGGCATCAGTTTTGATTGATGCCTTACCCTTGTTTATATTTTAATATTACCTCTGAGTCCTGTTAGTGTGAGAGTCATTAATCTAACAACAGTATATAGAATATTTCCTTTTCAATGCAGACTCTTAATAACCTAAAGAATATTAGTTAAAAATTAATCTCTAAGAATCATTTTACTTATTATACATCTTGAGGATCTACTCAAATCCAAGCTTATTAATCACTGAATTGTTTATAAGAATAAATACTTGGAAATGCTCTAAGTTCAATTAATAAAAAATTGATAAATATAAATGTTAGTACATATATACAGAGGGTTACTAGAGAACCATTAAAATAATAATGCTTCTATTTATTGTCATGAAGAAATCCATGCTACATATTTTGAAAGAATTATTTATTCAGTGTTCATTTTGGCAGCACATATAATAAATTGGAATGATATACAGAAGATTATCCAGATGTTTGGGGATTTAATGGCATCTAGTATTATTCATATATTTTTATTTTGGGGGGTTCTTTTCTCAGTCTTTCTTGTGAATTTTTTTTAGGTCAGCAGTTCTATCTTCTACATCTAAGATTCCATCTCCTGCATGATCTAATCTGCTATAATTAATACTTTCAAGGGAGGTTTCGATTTTCCATGCCATGTTACACATATCCCATAAGGTGAAGAAGCTAATCAAGGTGTTGTTAATCTATTCATGATATTCTGGAAGAAAACTTTCCAAACCTATGGAGGCACTCAAATATCCAGACCCAAGAAATACAAAGGACCCCACATGGTATCAAGCCAAGAAGATCTTCTTCAAGGCCAGATTGACAAAAATTACAGACAGAGACAAGATACTAAATTTGGCAAGAGAAACACATCAAATTACTTTTAAAAAATATCGCATTAGTCTAACATCGGATCTCTTATCAGAGACAATGCAAACAAGAAAAGAATGGGAAAATATATTCAAAGTGTTAAATGAAAAACAATATCAACCAAGAATACAATATCCAGCAAGATTATCTTCATATGGGACAAAAGAAAAAAAGCATGCTCAGAAAAACAAAACCTGAAAGAATTTACCAACACCAAAGCAGCTCTCTAAGAAGTGCAGAAGGAAGTGCTATACCAGGAAAACTAAAGTTGGACACACAAAAATAAGAATACAAAAAAAAAAAAAAAAAAAATCAAGAAAAGGGCTGGCCTA
>NW_006159583.1:8809864-8840305 GCF_000334495.1 Tupaia belangeri chinensis
TGCAGATCCCCACAACACCATTCCCGCTAATCACAAGATGGCTGCTGTGCCGCATCAACTGATAATCATCTCTGCTTACCAGAACCGCTTTCCTAAAACTGTATTCCATGGAGACTCACCTACAATTGCGGAACTGCACGAGACCCACCCTTGATCCAACCTTGAATGGAATCTATGTTCCCTATTGTTAAAAACTTTAAACTCGTGGCCCCTCTCCCTTTACTTGCATGTATCACATTTTCAAAACTCCTCTGGAAGACAACTGTAAATAGCAGAGATAGTGTAATGGGAGAGGGGGAAAGGGCAGAGGGTCAAACATAGGATAAAAAACATATATATATATATATATGTATACATATGTAGGCTCTCATCTAGGACAAAGATATCTATTGGTTGAGCCAAACTCATTTGAGTTCTTTAAAAGGATTTGTGATTAAAGTTAATTTATGTAAAGCATTGCTTTTGTTATTATCCTTTAGGATGTATTTATCTGAGTGACCATCTAACATACAGAAGTGTGTGATTTAAAAAAAAAAAAAAAAGAATTTTTGTCTTGAACTGCTAATAGATTCATTTACCTATGGTTTGAACTGAATCCTAACCATTTTCCTGGATTTAAGTCTTAAGCACATTTCTCTTAATATTTTTACAATTTTGATCTATTAAAACTAAAACTGGTTTTCTTGAAATTAAAAAATGCATTAAAAATGTATTTATTTAATGACTGCAGTAAGCTATATTGCTCCAGCTAGGTGCTACTTTGTAGTGTGTTCACTTTATTCACTGAGGTTTACACCTAAAGTCATACATGTGTTCCTAGATATGTATATATCAGCTGTGCTTGCTATTGAAAGTTTTTAGATTAATTAAGGTCGTTAGTAAATCAATAAAATGAAAAAAAAAAAGGAATGGGAAAACAACTAGACACAGTGTGGGAGGGAGAAGGGAAATGACACAGGGTGAGAGGTAGGGAATCAAATTGGGGTGGGGGTAATGAAGCAAAATATATAAGATAGAAGATACGGAAAATCATTTGTCGATGATAACACATATGGTAATATCCTTGATTGAGCCAATATACAGTGTATTCTGGATGGAAAATATCATTTTGTATACTGTAATGATGTACAGTGAATGAAAGTGAATAAATTTATTAAAAAAGAAAAAGAATTATTTATTTAATTTTAGTTATTATTATTATTTAATTTGACCAGAGATATACAGAGAGAGAGAAAGGGAAACTAGAAAGCAAGCTGCCAGGTTGGGGACTCAAACATCAGTCTGCCAAGTGGGAGTCCAGCACTTTAACTACCATGCCACTTGCCAACTCCCAAATCCATGCTACATTGATTAAGTAAAACACAGGACTCATTTTTATAATACATGGCTGTATGTACATGAAGTATATGAAAAAGTATTTATCAAGGTATTTCTAAGTAGAAGGTCATGGGGGAGTTTATTTTCTTGCTATGCTTTGTAATTTAATTTGCTTCGTAATTTAATTTCATAAACTTTTTAAAATTTTTTTTATTTTGAGAGGTATTTGCTATAGGTCGCATGCCGCATGCACTCGTCAGAAACACAGAGACAGAGAGACAGAAAGCCAGAAATCATCCCCCAGGGGGGATGGCCACGCTGCAGTCCCCTTTCTTCCATTCTCCTCTTGGGATCTTGGGCACTCGTGCACACGCGCCCAGCGTGAGTTTAAGTCCCACACCAGGTGTGGGACTCGTGGTCGACTACATGGCAGTCCAGTGACATAGCCACTATGCCAAGTGCTGGTCACAACAGGCATTTTTTATAGCTACAAAAAGGCTGAAAATCTGTTTGTATTTAAAAAGTGATACTGAGGATTTCATTGTAATTACCCTGGGGAAAAAATATATGGGTAATGATACCCTATATTATAAAATGAAAGCATTTTATGGAAAATAGCTTCAGCTCTTGAAGGAAAGACTTGTCCAATAATATCACAAATGATATGCTATTCCCTTTTGAACAAAAGGACATGACTTAATAAAATTAATAGGGAAACACAAAACGTGTAAAAACTAGAGTATGAGCAAGGAACATGTGATACTTTTGAACTGTTGATATACACATATACACCCAGTCATGGTTTCCAGAAAAATAGTGCTTGCCTGGTTCTATAAAAAAAAAAAAAGAGGAAATATTTCAGGGTTTATGGCAGTCTTTTTGGAGGTACAGAAGGCTGGTTTGGGAAGGATTCCACATTTGTCATGCTTTTTTTCATGCTTAATAAAAAAGTGAGTCTGATCTGATGAATGAAACATTGTTAGAAGTTGGAAAATATTTCTGTTTCTTATTATACTTTTCATTTGTCACATTACTTTAATGAAGGTTCCTCCTCTGAGCATGAGACTCATTAATCAACCAAAGATATATAGAAGATTTACTCTATAATGTAGTAATGCAATTTACTTTATATTACTTTTAATAAACTAATTAATGTTAAAAATAAATCTGTAAGAATAATTTTGCTTATTCTACACTTTGAGGGTCTACTAAATCTGTACTGCTTTTGAGTAGAAAGTGAGAAAATTAATTGAGTTTAATCAGCCATCATTTTAAAAATTAAGGCAGCAGTAAGTAGTTTTATTTTATTTTGTAGAGCAATAAGACCTTATTGAGATGTGGGCAGGCATGCAGATAATAAAGAACTCTGTGATTTTTATTGAAAGCTTCATAATTTAATGCCATATTTCTCAGAGCTGAAATCAGTGGTTTGCTAAGTGCTCTGCAAAGCCTTGGGTTCTGTCTCATTACCTTGAGATCAATCTAGGAATAGTTGGAAGATGAGAGAGGGAGGCAGAGACGAGTTCTGGCTCCCATCCTCACATCCACCACTGCAGTTCTACTTTCATAGGTTTTGAATTTCAGAGTTCTGTGTGATATTTGGTTGGAAAAATGAGTTTTATTGCAAGAATAACTTTGAAAACCTTTAATTTGTTCCATCTCCACAGCATGTATATGAAGAAATTGAGATTCAAGTAGATTCCTGCTCTAGCTTGTGCTTATTAACACCTGATAGGTGTAAGATTGCAGAAAATGCTTTGGTCATCAACGTAATCCTGTCACCTAGACTAAGTAGATTTCCATTTTGCTAGATGAATTGACCCTCAAAGGGTCAATCCCACAACTTGCCTATGAAATTATATACCTATCTTCACTTCTAGTCCTGTGTATCCCATTTCTTATCTGAAGCACTTTTACCCTGATCAGGATGCCTTCTTGTAACTGTTCTTTGTGTTTGTGTATGCACCAAACCAGGGAAAATGTAGTGTGTACTTCATACTATTTTTATTTAATTCCATGGAAACAACTATTATTAGAGATGACAGATTTCAGAATAGTAGCCTTGTATGTGAATATGTTCGATATTGACCACCTCTAACCAATAATAGCTCAGAATAGTATGAAAGTCTTACTTACTATTTTTATAAGATTTCTGTGGGGAGTATGTGTGTGTGCAAATTGTTTTATTTGTTTTTCTTCCATAGTAGGTTTTAATAAATAATATATTCATAACTTTAAATATATATTAAAGACTATAATTTGAACACTGTAGCATTATAAGCATAAAGGTTATTTATTTTCATAACAAATCTCAATGGTATTCTTGATTCTGAATTAGTCTTGCATAGTGTATTATATCATTTTCAAGTGCACTTTCAAGTAAACTGTATTTCTAGAGATTCTGTACATTCATTAAAAAACATTTGCTCAGTTCAATTACATTTATTGGGACTGCAGTACTCAGTGAGGAAATTGTTTCTGAGATTTTCCTAGCTGTGTCTTCCCTTAGGAATTGATATGTGTTCTCAAATCTGCATTGAACTCCCAAGAATGTCTTGGCTGAAGGGCCTTGGAGTGATGGAAAAACATGTAATTTAAGAAGAATGCTGTTCAAATTTTGTTTTGCAAATATCTTATAAGAAATAAAAATAAAATAAATTTGAATGGCTATATATCCCATTATATATATTTACCAAATTTTATTTAACTACCTCCTTTATCATTGGACATTTAAAACATTTATGGTGTTTCTCAGTTCTTAAGGATGTGTGTGCTGGTGGGGAGACAGACAGAGGGACAGTGAAAGGAAAAGTGAGAAATCACCTCCCAGGGTAAAGATAAACACACTGCAAGCTCTTC
Source organism: Tupaia belangeri chinensis (assembly GCF_000334495.1). Lineage (NCBI taxonomy): Eukaryota > Metazoa > Chordata > Mammalia > Scandentia > Tupaiidae > Tupaia > Tupaia belangeri. Next base: position 8,814,041 of record NW_006159583.1, read on the forward strand.
TCCTCTATTCTTATCTTGGCATTTTGGACACACATGTGCATGTGCCCAATGTGAATTTCAAGTCATCAAATCCAGGACTTGAACTGCCGTTGTCCATGAAGAGTCCAATATCTTAGCTACCATGCCACCTGCTGGCCCCAAGTGTATATATTATTGCATACAACTCCAAGTGTATATATTATTGCATAATAATGCTATAATAATGTCATTATTATAATTTATACTGTCACACATTTAAAATAATTCGTGTTCAGCCAAATTTTAAAAATATTGAATTGTACTTTATTTTACTAATACCTCCAATAAAAGATGGTTTTTCAGTGTTTGAATTTGTGTATTTTCTATTTTATTTCAGGGAAAACTTTTTTCATATATTGACCAGTATGTTTTTGCCATCTGTAAGTGACACAGAGGGTCTATATTTTTTCAGTATTTCTTATATATGTAAAATTATATATGGAATCACAAAATCCATGACATTAAAATAGGTTGGAGTATGGGGATGTTTCTTTATACCTTTGGTGAGTTTCATTTTTTAAATTATTTCTTTTGTTTTTTCTTCATGATACAGCATATGCATGTACATATGAGAGTGAGAGAGAGAGAGAGAGAGAGAGAAAGCACAGTGAGCACCTCCACAGGATCTGCTCTCACTATGATCTCTTTCTCTCAGTACTCTAACTTATCAGATTTGGGGCACTTTGTGCATTCCTGGGGTATTTTCAGGCTGACCTGTGAAGTGCAGGGGAACTTCAGTCTGTGGTTACTATGTGTGATCTGGCTTCTCTTGAACAGCACATTAGATCATACCATATTTATAATTAAAAAATGCAAAAAAAAAAAGACTATGTATCCTTTTTTGCAATCAATCCATCAATCAAAAGAAGAGCTGCAAAGCCCCAGCAGTGTGATAAAAAAGTGAAAATTAACCCCAGTCCATGTAAAGCCTGCTTGCTACTGTGTCCCCCTCCATTCAGTGCCTACCTCCTGCCTTTGTGGTCACCATGCCCAAGAGAAAGGCTGAAGAGATTGCTAAAGAAGATAAAGCCAAGGTGAAGAGATCTCCAAAGTTGTTTGTGAAATCTGCTCTTCCAAAGCTGAAGTCCAAGACTATAAAGGCCCTGCAAAGAAAGTATTAAAAGGAAAAAAGGGGAAAGGCAATGCTGTCAATGATGGGAATAACCATGCAGAAAACAGAGTTGCTAAAACAGATCAGGCACAGAAAACTGAAGGTGCTGGAGATGCCAAGTAAAGTGTGTGCATTTTCAATAACCGTATCTTTCTAATGACTTTACAGTTTGAAATACTATTTTTTGTTTCTGCCATAGAGTGTAGACATTTGGTATATATTGAGTGGGGCATGCAATGCCTCTTTTTCATAGTCTAGCTTGCTTTGTTTTCAGTGAATCTTCCATATTCGTCTACTGTCTATTGAATGCCAGAATCTCATTTTTTTAATAGCGAATAGTATTCCATAGTGTATATGTGCCACACTTTTTCAATACTATTTTTTTAAGCTTTATAAAAATGCAGAATTGTGTTCTACTTTCTTTTTTTAAATATATATTGTTAGCACAGAATAATTTATTGTTATTTCTGGGAGGAAGGCACATTTATCATTAATAGAATGTCTCTGAAGCTGGATTGATTTGATTTGGAGATCAGCATCTTTCCCTTCTGGTTTTGAGAGGTTTCCTCTCGGTTCCCAGAAGGAGGGATTCCTTGACAGTTGGCCACTTGGCACAAATACCTTGCGGTGTGGAAAAACTAAAAACTGTTTTTATGCCCTCTCACTCTGCCTTCAACATAGCTTTAAGTCTTTTAAACTTAACTTCCTATTGGGACCTAATCACAAAAAAATCAGTTATCAGAATGTCAACCTATCTAGACTTTTAAATGACATTGAGATGGTACCTCTCAAAAGAACAGTTGCTCCTTTTCTATATTGTCAATCTTCAGGTTGATAATTCTGCCATTGTTCATTTTCTAAAAGTCTGAGTCATCTCATGAAAAGTGGTTAAACATAATGCAAAAGGTGAAATGTCAACCCTCACTCTGAACTTTCCCTGTTCAGAGAATCAAATGAATACCTCAGTAGGTTTTACGTGGCTTTCTGGTTTTGGTAGTCCACTGAAGAAGAGAGTTTGAAAATTGTAGTCTGTCAAAGAATTGTCTGCCCATGTCCTCCCGCATGAAATACCATATTGTTTGTGGAAAGTCTCTTTAATAAAACTGGATACAGTTTGGTTTGGAAAAAAATCAAATGAGATTTTAAAGGACTTATAAAGGATTTCAATCACTAGAAATAATGTTTCTTCTCTGGTAAATTGTTTTTCATTCCTATAGCAGTATGAATGGAGTAGGATAATCAAAATTTTCACTGAGACGAGAGCAAAAACAACTGCAGCATTTGTGACATCCCAGATACCCTAACATATAGAAGCAATAGCGAGCAGGGGTTAGCGCATAGCCCTGGAGTACAGATACTTGAAGGTGACTCCAAGCTTTACTATGTAATTCTTGTCTAAACGGGAGCAAGATAAGTATTTTTGTAACTAAGTTTACTCATCTGCAATGGAGATATAAACAGAACATATGATTTTTTTGGTAAATTCTTTTAAAATTTGCAATTATTACTATGGTCAGTCTTATATATATTTACCAAACTTTAGTTTGCCACAGAAGAACATAATTAATCAGGTTTTTGAATGGAAGTTAGGGTTATTATAATAACAATTTCACTTGCCTTTGGTGAAAGTCTCTGTCATACCAAAGCATGGGAATGATATGAACAAAAGAAAAGCAATGGAAAAGTATAAACTATATTTAGGAGTAGTAGAAAAAAATCTAGATTGCCCATGGTATAATGTTATTCTAACATATTATTAATTAATAATTATTATTACTTAACCAAATTATTTGTTTGTCCTTAATGTAAAGATGAAATATATTTAAAGACTTGACTTTATTATTTATATATAATACCTAGAGTGTGCAATATTTAAAACAAAACTATATTTATTATATACTATTAATATGTTGTGCAATATTTATACATGTAAATGTATTTCAGACACTCATTCTAATCTATCATTATGTATCAAAGTTTCAACCCTCAATTTTTAACCCTGAAGGAGAGGCAATGAGGCCAAAGCATTGTTCAGAATAATTCTACTAGAGAAGCAAATGGTGACCCTGTGTTAAAACGGGTGTATGAGTTGGCTTAATTTCTATGCTCTGTAGGTATGAGTGGTAAGATATCACTCCCATAACATTCAAGAGTTACTGCATTAGAAGGAATCTAGAATTGCTTTCTTAAAAGCATCAATTAAATATTAGAGAAAATGTTACAAGTTAAATATTGTGATCAATAATTAAGCAAACAGTGAATATTACTCTGTTGTAGGTGGAAATTAACCTCCAATGAGCTTCCTGATAAAGAGAATGAAATAATTTTTTAAATTGTTCTTTAAATTTTTGTTTTAAAAAATTGTTGATATTAGTAATGGGCTAAAAATCCCTTCCTAACTAAATATTACTGTGACTCTTCATTCTATTCTCACAGAAACTTAAAGAATATTTGAAAAATTTTCCTTTAAAATACTTCTAGGCTGGAACAGTTTCATGACCTACTTAATGTTTATACTCACCTTGTAAATCCAGACCTCCAGGAGAGTTCCAGGCTAGTTACCAGTGGATTAATGCAGTCAACTGCTCCTGGATGCTGTTTTAAGGTCACTATATGGTGTGTATTTTTAAAGAGAATCTGCTTAGTGTGATTTACTTTCATGTAAAGAAGGACTTAGCCTCTGATCCTTAAATCACCTTTTGACTATATTTTATTTTATTATTAATGGACATTTTACTTCATTATATTTATTTCATTGTAAATTTACAATATATGGGCATTTATCTCACACAGGAATAGCTGATGCTTTCTGTTCGATCATTTCTACCTAAAACATCAAGTCACTTATAGATCAGAACATACTCTCGATTCTTGACATTTCTATTACTTCAGACATATTGTGAAACTATTTTTAAATTATTTCATCCTCTGTTAATTATTTTTGTAGCCAATTGTCATTTTATTTTTTTAATTGATAGGTAAAATTGTATATCTTGAACATATGTAACATAATATTGTTAAATATGTATACATTGTGGAGTGACTAAATCTATCTAATTAACATGCATTACCTCAAATAGTTGTAATTTTGGTGGTGAGAACATTTCACATCCACTCATAACATTTTTCACAACTACGATGAATTATTTGTATTAATTACAGACACCATATTGTACAACAGATCTCTTGAATTTATTCTTCCTACCCGACTGAAATGTTGTAGCTTTAACCAACATAACCAAATCTACCACCCTTCTCCTTTGGCCCAGAAACTGCTCCGATCCTTGGTAACCACCACATTATTCTCTCATTTTATAAGACCAACTTTTTTTTGCTAAGCCAATTGAAAAAAATTAGACATGCAAATCCATTTTTCTAAAATGTAGTAAAATCCTATTTTTTAATATGAGGTTTATGATTTTATGTGAAGTGCCTCATTGTCTCTTTGGCCACTGCCAGAATCAATCCATTTTGCTACTCCTGAGGAAAGGTCTTCCATGTATAACTTACAGCTACTTCTACAATTATTAATCTGCATCTATGATTACAGAGAACCAATTTAAGATTATGCCCCAGTTAGAGTTAACAAAATTAGTTATATTAGTGATTGACTATTATAGATTTTATGGGTCTCAGTGCAAAGGGAACCAATACCTTCTTGAGGACTATTTTCTGTCCCTTTCTGATTCTGTCTGGCAACACTCACATTTCTTCACTGTGTCTATTTCTATATTAATGTGGCAATTTATTTTCTTAGTATGAAGATACAATATAACATTTGGTTTTTAAAAATCTACTGCTATTTGTCTTTTCATTCAGTTTACTAAACTTCAAGTAAGACTCATTTTGCTTGTGTCAAAGAATATCCTTCAATTTTATTTTAATTTTGTCTTGTTTACTATGTAGTATTGTGCTTAGATATACTGGCTTGTGTAAGTTCAAATCTGTCAAGTGATAGTTATTGTCATAAATTTAGTATTGTTAATTTTTATTCCCTTTTTTAATCTTGTCACCTGTACCATTTTGTCCTTGGTACAAAGAACACATATCTATTTCTGCATCTTTTTTGCTCACTGATATTTTATTTATATTTTCTTTGTATACATGCTAAGTGTATATTTATACTTATTTATTCAGTCATATAAAGAGTAATCTCATGGGGAATTAATCTTCTCCCATCTTGGTGATATGTATTCCTAATACATTTTTGTAATGGATTGAGAAATTCATTCTTCTATAGCATCATGAATCTCAAACAGTTCTATATAGCGAAGAATTTTTGAACTAAAAAATACACACAATGGGGGCTAGTAGATGGCATGGGGTTACATCATTGGACTCCCACAGGGCTGACAGCATTTCATGTCCCAGACCTGGTTACTTGAAACTCATGCTGGGTGTTTGTATGTGCGTGCTGAGATCATAAGAGAAGAGTGGAGGAGAAGGGATTGTGGCATGGCCATCTCCCCAGGGCATAATTTCTCACTTTCTTTCTCACTATGTCTGTCTTTCTCTCTCTCTCTCCCTGGTGAGTGCATGCGCCCTAAGGCAAAAACCTCTAAAAGGAAAAAAAATATACACAGAAAGACCATATATTTTTTGTTTTTGTTTTTGAGGATACTGTTTCAAAACAGAGTTAGTTTCTGTTGAGCTCTGCAGAATGAGGTGTCTGTTCTTGATAAATCTATGCAAATATGAATTCCAATCATTGATATTTTTTTTGAGAGATTTTTTTGCTATAGGGCGTGTGCACTTGCCAGACAGAGACAGACAGACAGAAAGCGAGATATCAGCCCCCAGGGGGGATGGCCACGCCACTATCCTTTCTCCTCCATTCTCCTCTCGGGATCTTGGGCATGCACGCACATGTGCCTGGTGTGAGCTTTAAGCCACCAGGTTCAGGACATGAAACGCAGTCGACTACATGGGAGTCCAGCGACATAGCCATTATGCTAACTGCTGGTCCCATCATAGAAATTTTTTACAATTCATTTTCTTTCCTAAGTAATTGTTTTTTTGCCTTTCTTTAACAACTAAAACACAACTAAAAACCTAAGCCTTTAAAAATGCAAATATTTTTAACTTAAATTTTAGTAATTTTTATTAGTCAAAGAGTTTAATATAGGCATATATTTCTTGAGATTATTTTAAATGAAATTGTCCTTTTTCTCTTTTTAAAACGATTCAGTTTTATCATGAAAATGGATAAAATCAGAAAATATAAAGAAAATTGAAATCATTATCACCAGATAGCAAATCATCATAACAAGGCATATTATAGGCATCAGCAGATGACATAATGATTACATAGCTTTACTCCCACGTAGGCAAGTTCCCACCCAGCAGCTAAAAACTCACACTGGGTGTAGGTGCATGTGTGCCCAAGATCCTGAGAGGAAAATGGAGAAGAAGGGATTGCAGTGTGGCTATCCCCACAAGGGGGTGATTTCTTGCTTTTTGTCTCTTTCTCTCTCTCTCTGGGGAGCATACACATCCTATTGCAAAAATCTCTCTCTCAAAAAATGCATATTATAAATGAGCATTTTTAATGAAACTTGTCTAATTTAAATTATAAATATTTTCTTTACTTTTTTCTATTAATGGTATATAATGTGATCATTAATTCAGCATATGAGGTTTCCAAATATAAATCTCTCATTCTTTGACATTAAGATTGTTTTCATATTTTTCACAACAAATATGCTTGAAAATAAGTATTTATATGGTTTCTTATTAGCTGCCTTATATACTTGTAGTTAAATTGCTAAGTCAAAAGATTCTCATTTCTTTCTACATTCTGCCTCCTCTTAGATGGTTTGGTACTTTGGGATGCTTTAATTTCATTCTGTAAAGCAAGAAAATGATCTGAAAACAAATTTATATATAAAGTATTATTAGCTTATATATGTTTTCCCTCCACTTTTCCTTGTTCAGCTATTCTAGACCTTTGGGAACTAGATCCCACAGACAGAGGTTCATTTGTAGGAGATTTATTGGGGAATGTCCTTTGAACCAACCTGATGAGAGAGTGAAGAAAGCAAGGTTGAGGAGTGGTTGAACTGTGATGCAATAACAGCAAAATCTTCAGCTGTCCCAGGGGGAGTCTTGGAACTGATTGCCTTTCAGAATTTTCTTGAATTAAGGCAAGCTTTTGCATCCCCCTTCCTTTCCCATTGACTAGTGCTTAGATTCATATAGGTGACCTTGAACAAGACAGTGGGCACTCTCAGTAGCTAGGTGAGATGAGACCCTTACCACAAAGCAGGGGACTGGGAATAAACCATTGGGTGTTCTGTACATCAGCTCGATGGGTTTTGTGATAGGCCGATAGGCCAAGAAGGGTAAAGTGTAAGTCAGAAGAAATGATTCTTCATCGGCAGAATTTCTAGTGTTCTTGTTGGGACCTAAATTGGAAGATGTATTGGAGTAGGATCTTCCTCAAATCTCTTCTGCCTCTTTCTCATAATCTTGCACTAAAACCAAAAATAAATAAACAGATAAATGAATCTTGCTCTAGAACTCAAAAACAAACAAACATTTTTACTTATAATCTGTAAAAGAGGCATCTAGAAATATTTATTGACAGAGCAGTAATTTTAGACACTACATTATTTTATAAACGAATGTCAACCAATTTAAAGGGTTTATTTTCTTTGTTTCTTCCTGACACACATTAACTCTTTTAATTTTTGTTCCTTGGCAGTCTACCCAAGAGCTTAAACAAATAAGTCTGTAATACAGTGCCGCTGAACAGTTACTAAAATACTAGAAAAAGGGACCAAACGATGGCATAATTGGTTATGTCCTTGGACGCCCACATGGCTGACCACCGTTTGAGTCCTGAACTCGGAGGCTTGAAACTCAGGCCAGCCACATGTGCATGCATGCCCCAAATCCCGAGAGAATGCAAGAGAAGGGATTATGGCATGATCATCCTCCCTGTGGAGTGATTTCTTGCTTTCGGTCTCTCTGTCTTTCTGGCAAGTGCATTTGCCTTATAGCAAAAATCTCTCTTAAAAAAAGAATACTAGAAAAATAAGGATAAAAGTGAATGTTGAGACCAATTTTTGGAATTACAAGTTAATACTGAAAACTTAGAGGACTCTTCAAAGAATAAAATCTTTAAAATGCAAAATATATGTGAATCTATGAATCAGTTTGTACATAAGATAGACTGAAATTAATATCCATTGGTTTGTCAGAAAATCAGGCTCCTATCAACTCAAAGTATGCTTTCATTATTCAACTAGATTACTCTAATTTTCACTCAACCTTTTTTTTTTTTTTTGAGTCAGATTTTTGCTATAGGGCACATGTGCTCGCTGGAGAGACAGAGAGAGACAGAAAGTGAGAAATCATCACCACCACCCCCGGGTGGGGGGGGGATTGCCATGCTACACTCCTTTCTCTGCCATTTTTCTCTCAGGACCTTGGGCACACATGCACACATGCCCAGTATGAGTTTAAATCTGCCAGGTCCAGGACTCAAACCATGGTTGACTACGTGGGAGTTCAGCACCATAACCATTACACCATCTTCTAGTCTCTAATTTTCATTCAATATTGTCAACATCTTACTGAATCTTGGCATTTATGATTTAGTAGGTCAAGTGATGGTACCCCAAGGATGTTCACATCTTAATGTCCAGAAATTGAGGACATGTTACATGATGGTCCACTACTGGCTTTGACGATGGAGGATGGACTGTGAACCAACAATTTTTCATTTAGAAAAATCAAGTTCACTTAAGTTTTCATAAGTTGTGAAAACCTTAGGTTTTCAATAGTTGTGCCTAGGGACATTGCAAATGTTTTTTTGGTGAAGAGTTGATAGGTAAGTGTGCTAGAAATGGTAGTTCTCCAAATTACTTTTACCTGTTTCTACAGAAATTTATTTTGGCATGTTTCTACTGAGCTAATTATTACATTATTGTTTGTTTGTTTCTTTCTTCCTTTCTTTCTTCCTTTCTTTCTTTTGTTTTGTTTTGAGGGATTTTTTTCCATAGGGCACATGTGCTTGCTGGAGAGACAGAGACAGAAAGCAAGGAATCATCTTCCCAGGGGGGATGGCCTTGCTGCAATTCCTTCATTTTCCTTTCAGGATTTTTGACATGCACACACATGTGCCCGATGTGAGTTTCAAGCCATGGGGTCCAAGACTCAAACTGCAGTCAACTACATGGAATTCTACTACAGCTTAACCACTACACCATCTGCTGGCTCCAGCTTTTTCATTTTTCTCTGCAGTTAGATGTGGCCATATGACTCTGCTCAGCCAGTAAGAGGTGAGCAGGTGTACTATGGGCAATGTCTGGGTCATGTCCCTAAAGAGAGGGGTATGTTTCTCTGCCTTGTTGCATAAAATATGGATGTGGTAGAAAGCCATCTGGTACCATCTGGATGCACATGGAGTCTTGGGGGTAGTAGAATAATGAGAGAGAATTGTCCCTAATTATAACGGCTTTAAACTGCTTACAACCAGGAAAAATAAACTTTCTAGTTCAGCCTGGTGTTAATTTAGCAGGTGATCTATTAATCACATTTAATGGTAAAATCTTTTCACTCCACCTACTTCTATAAAAAATGAGGTATGTCAATCTGTCTTAGGTACTATGCTTGAAGAAATGGTTTTGTGGCTTAAAGAAAAGTTTGAAAGTAAAGTGGACTTCCCTTCTCCCACCCAGTTTTTATTTCTTTTGGGTATACAAGTATGTACACACACACACACACACACACACACACACATTTTTGTTTTGTTTTTACATTATAGTAAAGGTGAGTGGCAGCTGCAGGTATTGTACTACCTGGCTGTCAGTCTCTCCAGGTTGCTCTCCCATGCAGTTGGAAACCACAAATACAATTTTCCAACATTCTGACTCATTCTAGGAAGAATTTAAGATGATTTGAGTGTGTTAGAGTATAGTACAAATGACTCCTGGCTCATTGGTCCCTTTTCCATTTACTGATAGTTCTGATCTACACTTACTTTGCACAGCCCCTGCAAAATATCTGTTATTTCTGGTTTGTATAAATGTGACTCTGTTTTCAAGAGTCACATTTAGAAATGTCTAAAATACACTATATACTCTCATTTTTAGAGGAAGGCCTTTCTTTTTTTGGACCAGGAAATGTTTTTCCTATTAATTCTTTGAATATTGATTCTTGTCCTGTTCTCATTTTGCAATTCCTATTATACATTAATTGGTTCTTTGGAACTGGCCTTGTATATATATTTTTCATCTCTTTACCTTTGAGATCTGAGTTCTAGAAGAATTTCTCTAATTTGTTTGTCATTTACTTTCCAAGCTTAATTTTTATCCTGTTTGTACTTTGCTATTCAGTCCCTCCTTTGTGGTAAATTTGGCAATAAAGTTTTCCATTTCTTTTTCTTCTTTCTTGATCTAAAATGATTTTTTTCTTCATTATTGTCTATACCAATTTTGTGAGATTAAACTTCATTTTCTTGTAACGACAAAAGAGAATATGATGATAATAATGACTATGACGACACTGTAATTAGCCAGTAGAGTGCTGTTTGCAATCTTAGTAGCTGCTGTATCTCATTAAAGGGAATAATGCAACTGCCAGGCACAGTGGAGTACATTTGTAATCCCAAATAGTCAGGAAGCTGAGGCAGAAGGATCATGACATAGTGAGGCTCTGTCTAAACAAAACAAAATAAAACACTCCCTACACCCTAAGGCATATGAAATCACCTTTTAAATTGACAAAGCTCCATACAAAAATCACTTTAATGTCCACACTCCATGACCAAAACTGAATGACTAAAGGATATGGAAACACAGTAAATGGTTGTGAATACCAGATAAGTGTGGGAAGAGAGAGGGTGAAGGAGTAGAGTTTGAGAAAGGACGTTAAGGAGAAAAATAGAGGCAAAGCATTAATGGGACAAAGAAATGGAGTATTATTTATTGAAGATAACTTTACAGTATAATCAACTGGACTGGGGAGAAATGTACACATGTTGGAATATTCACTTTGCAAGCTAAATAACATGATTGAATGTATAAAAGAACTTGAAATAAAATTTAAAAAACTTTTTAAATGAAAAAAGAAATTTTCACTGTCACAAAGTGAGAAGTATGGGCTACTTACTGTTACTCTGTGTAGTAGGCTTGCCATTTGGAAATGGATAGATTTCTTGATAAATTCAAGAATTGTCTTGAGAATTAAGTGAATAATACATGCTAAGTAACTAGGCCTAACAAATGTCAGTTTTCTCTCCCTGTGGCATTTGATTTTTAGCTTTCTTGTTCTCTATATCAGACTTTTCATTTTCATGTTTAGCATTTTTAGTTTGTTGGTTTTATTCAGTTATAAGATTTTTTTAGAAGCTTACCAAGGATTATGTGTTAAGTTTTAAAAAAATAATAAAGTACTAAGTGGAGTGCTGAGATAAAATCCATGGTAACCTGCTGTTCTTTTTCTTACTTCTGAGTGATTGAGATTGCCAGAAAACTGAACTTTAGATATGGTTTTATCTGGTTCATAATATTTTAAGCAACAGTGCTCCCACTACTACTGTTATTAACTAAAACCACTGAACATGTGTCAGACATTAATATTCTACATACGGTAATCGGTTAAATCCTTATAATAATATGATAATGTGGTTCCCATTATTATTTTAATTTTAGAAAAACATAACTGAAGCATCACTTTATTACTCGATTCTTAATATTCGTATTAAAAAAATAAACCAACAATTGAATACTGGTCTTAAATTAATTGTAAGCATAGTTAATATTTGGGTTCCTTTTTAGGATAGTAAGTAGCTAAAATGAGCTCTATTATGAGCAATGCTTGTTTCCCTCTCTTTATAATACAGACCAACCCTCGTCATAGGCTTGAGGTTAAGAGTATAGAATCTATAAAAACAACTTGAGTTAATTCCTTAGATTGTCTTAGTTCAGTCCTAAACTTCTCTGGCTTGAAATTTTACAATTTATTTATTTTCTTTTGTTTTCTCTTTCTTTTTCTTCTTTTCTTAAATTTATTTATTTATTTATTTATTTTTACAGTTTTAGGGCCTTTTTATTATCCCAAAAGAAATATCATCTAGCATACAATTTACTTCCTATTACTCTCTAGACAATCTACACTTTACTTTTTATCTCTAACTTCTGTATTAATCTTATATAAATGGATTATCTAATTTATTGCCATTTGTAACTGACTTCTTTCACTAGTATAATAAGTTTCAGTTTCATCCATGCTGTACCCACGTATCAAAACTTCTTTTATTACTAATAATATTCAATGGAATGATTATACCAAATTTAATATATTCAGTAATCAGTTTGTAGATGTTTAGGTTGTTTCTTTTTTTAAAATTTCAGTTGATTTTATACATTCAGTCAGTATACATCAATTAGCTTGTAAAGTGAATTTACCCAACATGAACGTACCTCATGCCAGCTCAGTCCAGTATGCCATCAACAGACAATAATTCATCTGCCTTTCCATTTTTCTCCATTTAAATCCCCTCTTCAAACTCTCCCCCTTCTCCTATCCTCTTCCCTCCCTGTCTTCAATCTCCCTCTAGTCTTTCAGTTTCCACCATAGAGTGTGCAGTGGGTATATATTAAGTGGAGAGAAACAATGTCTCTCTTTCATAGCCTGGCTTACTTTACTCAGCAGTAAATCTTCCATAGTCATCCACTTTCTATCAAATCCCAGTATATTGTTGTTTTTTATGGCTGAATAGTATTCCATAGAGTATATGTGCCACACTTTTCCCATTCATTTATCAGTTCATGGACATTTGGGTTGGTTCCATGTCTTGGCAATTATGAATAATGCTGCAATAAACATAGATGTGCAAACACTTTTCTGACTTAGTGTTCTCTTGTCCTTTGGGTAGATACTCAGGAGTGAGATTGCTAGATCATAAAATAGTTCTATTTATAGATCTACAAGGAACCTCCATATTGTTCTCCACAGTGGCTGAATCAATTTACATTCCCACCAAAAGTATAGGAGAGTTCCCCTTTCACCACAGCCCCACCAGCACTTACCCTTTTTTTTTTTTCATGTTCACTGTTCTGACTGGGGTTGTTAGGTGGTGTCTCATTGCAGTTTTGATCTGCATCTACCTTATGATAAGGGATGCTGAGCATTTTTTCATATGCTTTTTGACTGTTCATATGTTTTCCTTAGAGAATTTTTTTTTTTTTTTTTTTTTTTTTCTGACAAGCTGCTTGAGTGTATTCTGGTTATCAGTCCCTTATCTGAGGCATACTTTACAAAAATACTTTTCCAAACTTAGGGTTGTTGATTCACACTAATTACTGTGTCTTTTGCTGTGCAGAAACATATTAATCTGATGTAATTCTACTTGTCTATTTTGGGGATTATTATCTGTGCTTTCGGGGTCTTATTTAAGAAGTCTTTGCCTGTCCTCCCAGAGTTTTCCCAGTGTTTTCCACCAGTAGTTTTATAGTTTGAGGTCTTAGGTTTAGATCTTTGATCTACCTTGAGTAGATTTATGTTGTTGTTTTTTTTTTTAGAGGTTTTTGCTATAGGGCGCGTGCGCTTGCCAGACAGACAGAGAGAGACATAGAGACAGAAAGCAAGAAATCACCCCCAGGGGGGATGGTCACGCCGCAATCCCTTCTCCTCCATTCTCCTCTCAGGATCTTGGGCATGCACGCACACATGACCGGCATAAGTTTTAATCCACCGGGTCCGGGACACGAACCACGGTCGACTACGTGGGAGTCCAGCCACATAGCCATTACACTAACTGCTGGTTCCCGAGTTGATTTATGTTAATGGTGAGAGATAAGATTCACCTTTCTACAGGTGGGTACTCAGTTTTTTGAGCACCATTTGCTAAAGAGGTTTTCTTTTTCTCACTGGATTGACTGGTACCCTTTGTCAAAAATTAGTTTGTTGTATGTTTTGGGATTTATTTCTGGGGTCTCTATCCTGTTCTATTTATCCACATGTCTATTTTTGTGCCAGTATCATGCTGTTTTGATTATCACAACTTTATCATATATTTTGGGGTCAGGGAGTGAGATGCCTCCTACTCCACTTTCATTGCACAGGATTGCTTTAGAAATAGGAGTCTTTTATGATTTCAAACAAATTCTATTATTGTCTTTTCTAAATGTGTGAAGAATGCTCCTGGTATTTTGACTTGGATTGCCTTAAATATGTATATTAATTTGGGTAGAATTGCCATTTTGATTAATTAATTCTTCCAATCCAGGAACATGGGATGTCCTTCCTCTTTTTGATGTCATTTAAATTTTTTTTTTTTTTTAGATTTTCATAGTTTTCCTTGTAGAAGTCTTTGACTTATTTGGTTAGATTTATTCCTAGGTATCCTATATTTTTTAAAACTGTGCTAAATGGAATTACTTTCTTCAGTTCTACCTTAGTCTGCTTGTTGTTTGTATATAGAAATGTTATGGATTTTTGTATGTTGATTTTTGTATCCCGCCACTTTATCTATCTATCTATCTATTTATTTATTTATTTATTTATTTGGCCAGTCTGAGTTTATTTGGGCTGCCCTGGGTAGCCCTGGGCACCTTCTTCTGAAGGTGTTGGGCTCTTGGTGGTGAAACGAGGTTTGTGCTGGCACTGCCAGATGCGGTTGGGCAACTTCCTGAAGTTTCTTTATACCTTCAGGTCTTCTGTGTATGCAATGATGTCATCTGCAAATAGAGATAATTTGACCTTTTTTCTCTTATTTGAATGCCCTTTACTTTATTCTCTTTTTTGATTACATTGGCTAGGACTTCCAGCACTGTGTTGAAAAGGAGTGAAGAGAATGGGCAGCCTTGTCTTGTACCAGTTTTTAGTGGAAAAGCTTGGAGCTTTTCCCCATTCAGTATAACGTTAACTATAGGTTTTTGATAGATGGTTTTAACTGTGTTGAGAAATGACCCTTCTATGCTGATTTTGATGAGTCTTAATTATGAAGGGATGTTGTATTTTGTCAAATACTTTTTCTGCATCAGTTGAA
Organism: Tupaia belangeri chinensis; assembly: GCF_000334495.1. Taxonomy (NCBI): domain Eukaryota; kingdom Metazoa; phylum Chordata; class Mammalia; order Scandentia; family Tupaiidae; genus Tupaia; species Tupaia belangeri. Next base: position 8,829,169 of record NW_006159583.1, read on the forward strand.
ATGATCATATGGTTTTTAATCTTCCTTTCTGTTATATGGTGTATTATATGTATGGTTTTGCGTATGTTAAACCATTCCTAGAATAAAGCCTATCTGATCATGATGAATAATCTTTTTTATTTGTTGTTAGATACAATTTGCTAGCATTTTGTTGAGAATATTTTGCATATATATTCATCAGAGATACTGGTCTGTAGTTTTCCTTTCTTGTTGTGTCCTTATCTGTTTTGGGGTTGAGAGTTATGGAGAGTTCATAAAATGAATTTGGGAGGGTTCCTTGCTTTTGAATCTTTACAGATAATTTGAGTAGAATGGGGATTAACTCTTCTTTAAAAGTTTTCTAGAATTCAGAAGTGAACCTAACAGGGCCTGGGCTATTCTTTGTTGGGAAGTTGTTTATTACTAATTCAATTTCATTGCTTATACGTCTTCCTGATTCAGTCTTAGTAGATTATATGTGTTGAGCAATCTGTACATCTCATCCAGGTTTTCTTGTTTGTTGGAGTATAGTAGCTTATAGTATCCTCTAATGATGTTTTGTATTTCTATTGTGCCTGTTTCATTATGCATTTGATTTATCTAGTTCCTATCCATCTTCTTAATTAGTCTAGCTAATGGTGTGTCAATCTTGTTTATCTTTTCCAAGAACCAGCTTTTGGTTTCATTTATTTTCTATATGGTTTGTTTGTTTTCTATTGTATTTATTTCTTCTCAAATCTTCATTATTTCTCTTCTCCTGACATTTTAAAAAAATTTTGTTTTTATTTTTCCAGTTCCCTGGGGCATATTAGGCTGTCCATTTGCTACCACTCCATCTTTTTCTTATGCTCACTGATTGCTATGAACTTCCCTGTTATGACTACTTTTTCTGTATCCCATAAATTACGGAGACTCATGTATTCATTATCATTAGTTTCCGTGAATCTATTGATTTCAGTCTTAATTTCTTTAGTAGTTTGAAATCATTCAGAAGTGGGTTGTTTAGTTTCCATGTGTTTGTTTATTTTCAAAGATCTTTCTTGAAATTAATATGAAGTTTAATTCCATCATGGTCAGAGAAGATGTCAGATATAGTTTCTATGCCTATGAATCTATAAAGGCTTGTTTTGTGACCTATCATGTGGTCAATCTTTGAGAATATTGCATGCAGGGATGAGAAAAATGTATATTTCATGGTGTTTGGGTGGAAGGTTCTATAGATATCTGTTAAGTCTGCTTGATTCATGGTATCGTTTAGATCCTGTATCTCTTTGCTTATCTTTTGTCTATATGATCTGTCTAAAGGAGATAATGGAGTGTTGAAATCCCCAGCAATTCCCCAACAATTAGTGTGTTGCTGTCTATCTCTCCTTTTAGAGCAAACAGTCTTTCCTTGATGTATTTGGGTATTCCTGAGTTGGGTACATAGATATTTATAAGCATTTTATCTTCTTTATGAATTAGCCCTTTTACTACTATATAATGTGCTTTGTCTTTTCTTATAGTTTTTGTCTTAAAGTCTATTTTGTCTGAGATCAGCATTGCAACTCCAGTCCTATTTTGGTTTTATGGAATATCTTTTTACCAGCCCTTCACTTTTAGTCTATGTATATCTTTATCCATGAGATGTGTTTTTTACAGGCAGCAGAGGGTTTCCGGGTTTTTGTTTGTTTGTTTTTAAACCCATTCAGCCATTCTGTGTCTCTTGATTGAAGAGTTTAATTGATTAACATTCAATGTTATTATCAATATTTCTGGGGTTGTTCCTACCGTTAAGTTGGCAATTTTTCTGTTTTGTGTTTTGTTGTTGTTTTTGTTTTTGTTTTCAGTTATTTCTGTCTTTCTGTCTTTAGTTTTCCTGGTATAGCACTCTCTTCAGAACTTCTTGAAGAACTGATCTGGTATAGGTAAATCCTTTCAGGTTTTATTTATCTCAGAATGTTTTCATCTTTTATTCCCATTTGAAGGATAATCTTGCCAAGTATAGTAATCTTGGCTGAAATGTTTTTCCTTTAAGACTGAGTATATTTTCCCATTCTTCCCATGCTTGCCATGTTTCTGATGAGAGGTCCAAAGTTAGCCTGGTGGGGTAACCTTTATAGGTAACTTGACATTTCCCTCTTGCCAATTTTAGTATCTTGTCTTTATCTGTGGTGTTGATCCATTTGGCTATGATGTACCCTGGAGAAGATCTTGCGTTGATTCTATTTGAAGTCCTTTTTGTTTCTTGGGTCTGGATGTTTGAATGCTTCTCTAGGTTTGGAAAGTTTTCTTGCAGGATTTCATGGAATAGATTATACGCTTATTGGTTTATTCACCTTCTGGGATATCAATTATCTGGATGTTTTGGGCACTTAATGGTATCTAGTATTTCTTGCATGTTATTTTCATTTTGGGGAGTTATTTTCTAAGTCTTTTTGGTGATATCTTTCTAGGTCAGAGGTTTTGTCTTCTACATCTGAGATTAATTCTTCTGCATCCAATATTCAATCTTCTGCATGATCTGATCTGCTTTTTTTAAAAAAATTATTTTTTTAATTTTATTTATTCATTCATTTATTTTCATTTGACCAGAGAGAGAGAGGGAAAGTGAGAAAGCAGGCCACCAGGTCTGGTACTCGAACCGTGGTCGGCCATGTGGGAGTGTCCAGCACCTTAACCACCACGCCACCTGCTGGTCCCCTGATCTGCTTTTTAATACTTTCTAGGGAGGTTTTTCTTTCTTATATTGCAGCCTTCATCTCTACTGTTCTATCTGAATATTTTATGGTTTCTATTTTCCTTTTTTTTTTTTTTTTGGAGAGGTTTTTTGCTATAGGGCGTGTGTGCTCGCCAGAAAGACAGAGAGAGACAGAGACAGAAAGCAAGAAATCATCCCCCCAGGGAGGATGGCCACGCCACAATCCCCTCTCTTCCATTCTCCTCTCGGGATCTTGGGCACGCACGCACACGCGCCCGGTGTGAGTTTAAGCCGCTGCTCTGGGACTCGAACTGTGGTTGACTACATGGGAATCCAGCAACATAGCCATTGTACTAACTGCTGGTCCCTATTTCTTCTTTCATATAGTAGAAGGACTTCCTTATTTCCTTTATTTTGTTGTCTCTTTTTTCTTGCATCTCCTGGAGTTCATTGTCTCTTTTTTCTTGCATCTCATTTGCTGTTGTCACTATGAATATTCTGAAATTTTTATCTGACATTTCCATGAGTTCCAATATACTGTTTGTGGATGAGGAGTAGTTCTTTTTTCTTGAGGGATAGATATTTTCTAGATTTCTCATATTTCTTATATCTCTGTATTGGTTTGTGGACATCTGATGGATTGTATGTTTCTTCCTAATTTCTTGGAGTTAATCCTGAGTGTTCAGAGGCATGCAGAAGGAGGTGATTTGCAATCTCTCTACAGTTCTGTCTCCCTGAAACTCACTTAACATCCTGCACTTTTGTCATTTGAACTGGATATTCCAAAGTCCTCCCAGTTTCTAGAGAACAGGTGCACCTGTTGGGGCTGTACTGCAGGGTTTCAACTGAGGTAGACAGAAGTGGTTGGGTAGCATGCAATGTGTGCCCCATGCTTCAGGAAACTATAAAGTCTGTGAGTTCAGAGGCATGCAGGCAGAAATGAGCTGCACTTTCTCTGCTGCTCTGTCCTTCTCCCTGACACTCACTCTTCAGCAGATGTTTGGAAGGCATGGGGGTGGGGGTGGGGTGGGGAGGTGTGACTCTTCAGATCCCAGTTAACACACCTGAGAGTTCAGAGGCATGCAGGCAGAGATGAATTGCTCTTTCTGCAGCTCCATCCTTCTACCTGCCACTCATTCTGCAAAGGATGTTCATAAGGTACATTACAATTGATTTCTAATTGAGCACACCAATCCTTTCTTCATTGATGCTACCTTCAACCCTTACTGCTAGAATAATTTTGTTAATTTTCTTGCTTGGTGAATAAAATAAATTACAGTTCAGTAAGAGTAGGACTTATTCTACTTGCCTAAGAACTGAATTCTGGCCTCTCTTACCGCTGTTAATACTGACTCCTCTAACTAGAATGAACTTAATCCTTACTCAGTCATACAAATGTACTCATCATTTATGCCTCTGTTGCTGAATGAATTTGTCACTTCTGATTAAGTTGTAATATTAATCTTAATTATTTACCGTTTACTAAGGGCTTGTATTGTAAGCAGAGACTGTGCAAAATTCTCTATTGGCACTGACTTTATAAATGAAAGAGCTGAGGTTTTGAGAAGTAGCTTGCTCAGTGTCACACATTTTGTAAGTGGGGTTGCGCGGATTTGAGCTCCAGGCACTCTATCTGCAAGATTGAGTTTTTAGCCATGACATGCTTCTTGCTTGTTCCACACATTAAAGAATAGGAGGAATAGCACTGACACTGCAAACCTCATTAATGTACCTGTTTTTAAGAGGTAATCAGGTAAATTGCATCTGGGAGGCTGTTGGGAGGAATTTGAATGTTATTACTGTCCCTTACTCTGCTAAGGTCTTTTGAGTACAGAGGTTGACAATGTGTTTGCCAGTGTTGACATGCCAAATGTGGAATATTTTCCTTTTCTCTTTGGTTAAAGATCAATTTTCTTATTTCATGTTTTCCTTTTATTTCCTGATAAAGGAGACTAAGAGAATAACAGATGTGAACACTTAATCATGTTGCTTAATATTATGGAGTGGCATAAAAACATGATTTGCTTTGTCTGGACAGATGTGGTTTTATAAAATAATCATGAATAGTCTTTTTGTTTGAGTTGCAGAATAATTACGAACAAAATTGAAGTGTACTTTCTGGAAAGGTCATCTTGACTTCTAAAGGATTTCTTTAGGCATTCATGATTGTCACTTCTTGATTAGTGTGGTACAGACTCCACATATCAAATATACAAAGACTGGTAATTTTACCTAAAATTAAAAAATATTAATCCACATTGCAGAGTGAAAAAAACATAAAATCTTGCAGATATATATTTTATTTTATTTTGCACTAAAGGAGAATAATGTATAATGGAATAAATTTTCTAGGAATTACAGAGTTATAATGACTTGCAAAAATTCACTCAAATTTTTTGAATGGTGTCTCAAAAATCTGTAGCTTATTATTCCCATTATTTCTTTCAGATACCAAGAAGTAGGTATATAAAATGCATTTACCTTGTGTTCAATAGTGAGTGAAAGAATGAATTCACTTAATATGTCCATGTGACACTACATTAATAATTCAAGGTAGTTAAAGTTGCAGCAGATAATAAATTTATCAAAGAAATAGTTTCAACCTAGTGAATTGGTTAAGCATGACTTGTCTATCATTGAATAATCACTGAGGGCTTGAAATGGCCCATAATGAGCAACTGGTAGTTTATGTATTAGAACAAAAAACTTAAAATAATATGCACTTTATATTTTCATATAGTAATAATGTGGTGATAAAAAGTATAGTAACTTAATTTTTACATAATATTTATTAGTAGTTGTCTACCGTGATGATAAACGAATACTTTTTATTATTTTTAAGTTTATTACCCAAGAAATAACACAATTTCCTTTTAAATCCTTATACAGTATCCTTATGCACTTTTTGTAACTCATATTTGAAAATGTCACTTTTTAAAACCAAAAAATTATTGAAACTATTTTTAAAAAACTAAATTGGAGATTTGTTTTAATGTCTGTTATCAGTAATCTGAAGCCATACTTCTTGGTTCCTAGAGCCAGTCCACTTTGTGATGTGGAGTAATATTTTTAAATTTTAGGTAAAATGACCAGTTTTTGTATCCTTGATATGTGAAGAGTGAAGAGAAATGGAACACTAGTCAGTCTTACTAGGGGTGGTAGTGGACCATGATGTATGGGTCAACCATTGTTTCAGAGAAAGTGGCATAGCATTTGTGATTGATCTATGTACTATCAGCAAATCTCAGCCTCAATCAAATAGCAATAGCTGAAGAATTAAGATAGTTACCATGTAGCATTGTTAATTATGTACCAGGCACAGTTCTAAGTGTTTGAGGTATATTAAATCATGAATCCTTACAAAAACATTTTGAAAGAGGTACTAGCATTAATAGATGAACAAACTAAGACAGGGTTAGTAAATTGCTATACAACTAGAAAGTGGTACGCTGAAATTGAACTCTGGCTGTGTGGTCACCCAGTCTTTACTGTTTTAACTATGTGTCTCCTTTTGGACTTGGATTTAAGTCTAAACCTTAGAAATTATCTGTTTTCTTGGCTTTTTCTAGGTTGAGATAAAAGTCCTTCTTGCCAGTAAATGTCTGATTTATCTGTAATTAATATGTTAAGGATATTCAAGTCCTAGAATTTGTGTTATCACACCAGTGGTCAGTTTAATGTAGGGCTTAAGTCATTCCTGAATCTAGCTCTTTTATTTATTGTTATGAAGCTGTACAAAATGTTCTGTTGCTTTCTTATGGTGTTCTCCTTTCTATATTCATATTTCCCCAACTCTTTTAGGCTCTCTGTAGCTTCCTTAATAGTAGTCCTAACTATAATTCTCTTACAACTTATTTTCTAGATTAATTTTCAATTAATTGATCACAAACTTTTATGTTATCTGTTTCTCATTGCATACAATCCAACACCCTTAAACTGATGATCAAGGCCTTGTTGCCCTGGATCTCTCTTTGTAGTCTTCCCCCCAATTTTTTTTTTTTTTTTTTTTTTTTGGAGAGGGTTTTGCTATAGGGCACGTGCGCTTGCCAGACAGACAGAGAGAGACAGAGAGATAGAAGGTGAGAAATCACCCCCCAGGGGGATGGCCATGTTGCAATCCCTTCTCCATTCTCCTCTCAGGATCTTGGGAAAGCACGCACAGGTGCCTGGCATGAGTTTAAGCCACTGGCTCCGGGTCGCAAACTGCGGTTGACTACGTGGGAGTCCAGCGACATAGCCATTATGCCAGCCTGCTTCTGGACATACAAGATGACTATGACCTACTTTCTGCCTTTGTAATCACTACAGAGATTATCTCATTTCATCATCACAAAAGGCAAATGAGCTATGCACTGTTCTTGACTCCATTTTACTGAAGAGGAAACTAAGGAAGAGTTTATGTAACTTTTTAAAGGTTACAAGAATACTGGGAACCAGCAGTTAGCATAATGGCTATGTCGCTGGACTCCACGTAGTCGACCGCGATTTGAGTCCCGGACCCGGTGGCTTAAAACTCATGCTGGGTGCGTGTGCATGTGTGCCCAAGATCCCGAGAGGAGAATGGAGGAGAATGGATTGCGGCGTGACCATCCCCCCTGGAGGGTGATTTCTCACTTTCTATCTCTCTGTCTCTCTCTGTCTGTCTGGCGAGCGCATGCGCCCTATAGCGAAAAAAAACTCTCCAAAAAAAAAAAAAAAGAATACTAAGTGGTAGAACTGATATTAACACCCTCACTTTCATGCTCAATACTACATTCCCTGTCATGATTTTTCTAACCCTAACCCATCTTTGGGTATACCAGGCTGTTTACCACTCCCTTTGTTTGCACCACTTTTTCTGCCATGTGTCTTATCTTATTGTCATTCCATCCTCCTTGAAAGTCTTTTTTAATTCTCATCCCCATTCCTACCTATTGAATAATACCCTTCAAGGTTATGGATATAATTGACCTCATCTACTACAGAAACCATGCTTTATTTATTTATTATTTGTTAACTCCCCTGGTGCTATAATATTGTATTATGGTTATATAAGTTTTATAATGAGCTTTATCAAGAGTGTTTAAAATTTTTTCTTTTTTTTTTCCTTTTTTTTTTTTTTTGAGAGTTTTTTTGCTATAGGATGTGCGCGCTCGCCAGACACAGAGAGAGAGAGAGAGATGGAAAGTGAGAAATCACCCCTCCAGGGGGCATGGCTGTGCCACAATCATTTTCCCTCCATTTTCCTCTTGGGATCGTGGACATGCATGTACATGTGCCTGGAATGAGTTTTAAGTCGCCGGGTCTGGGGCTCAAACTGTGGTCAACTATGTAGGAGTCTAGTGTTGTTATGCCATCTGCTGGTCTTCTCCATTTTTTTTTTTTTTTTGAGGAATAAAAGCTTTTAATTATGTTAACATTGTAAAGTTCTTGAAGAATCTGATTCAGACTTTCCGCCAAAGAGTTTATCTGGTACAGAAGACAAAACATCAATCACATTTTAGCACAATTTTCATCATTTTCATGTGGTTTGACTTTTCTGATGATGTCTAAACTTAAACATAAAAGAAAACCCCACCTTATATGGATGACTTGGAATGGAAAAAAAACTCCATGGATTTCCTGTTTGCCTGGTAGATTTGACCTTTCCATGCCTGCATTGCTTTGACCTCCTAAACTAGGTCATGTGAGTACAAGTTATAATTAACATGCTTTCTTTGGTTCTCTTTGAACAAAGTGTTTGCTCTCTCTCTCTCATGATATACTGTTCATATTTACTTTGAGAGAATATGAGTTTTGAATTTGGATTTAAAAAGCAGATAATGTGATTGAAATTCATGTGTCCTTGTCTTCAATCTGGGATGGCAGGATTGGACCCAAATGCGAAGGGAATAAAACATGAGAGAAACTTCCTGTTTAGCCAACAAAATAACTAGGGATGAGAAGTTTAGCTTATAGGCATTAATCAAATGTGTTATTTTTTCATTTTTCTTGAAAACTTGTCTATGGTATCAATATGCAGATGCTAAACAGCTGTTTCTTTTCTATTGTGGTTCTTGTGAGTGCTCTGCTTTGAATTTATATATCATTAGGGATCTCAAAAGATGAAATAATGCTTTTATGTTCAAGATAGGGGTTGGGATTATTGTTTGTCTATTTTTAGATTTTTAGTTTACTCTAACATGTTTAAAATGTTTCTCCTAATTGCTATTATGTATATGTCAGTGTTCTTTTAAGACTGTTAAGAATGCCCTCTATGTGCAAGTGAGGAAAATGTTGAAAGAATTCATAGGCTAATTCAAACAATGTTCTCATCTCTCTTATTTGCTTTTCACTATTTTGCCAACCCTATATGATTATCTCAGTTCAAGTTAGAGACTTGAATATAAAGAGGAACAGAAACTACAATAACATGCAGAAACTAAAATGAAAATTCTGAGTAATGACTGATACACAGTAACAGCTTAATATATGGACTATGTTTACAGGTTCTTCAGTTGCCAGCATGGCTTTCATACAACTAATAAAATAAATAAAAATATTTCCCCTGTGTTTGTTCTTATAAAATACACTTGTTATATAAAGGATAAGCACATACTAGTTAAAACCTGATTGGACAAGAGCAATACTGTCTTGCTTTTTCTTACTTAATAGAAAGCAAAAGATACATATTTATTGGTTTCCCTAATAGCATGTTTGGCTTACACTGGTGTAAATCTATGTAGTAGATATTGGAGGTATTTTTTTTTTTTAAGAGAGTAATAGTTTAGATTGGCATCTTGGTAAAATTTTCAAATTTCGTTACTATTGAAAATATATTTCAGGCCAGTTGGAGGCATGGTGGTTAAGGTGACTAGATATCACATGGCCAACTGCACTATTTGAGTCTTGGACCCAGACCTGGGCACACTGGACACATGTGCCTGTGTGCTCAAGATCCCAAGAGGAGAAGGGATTAGAGTGTGATCATCCACCTTGGGAGTGCTTTCTCGCTTTTTCTCACTTTCCCTCTAGCTCTATGACTGTCTCCCTTCAAGGAGCACACATGCCCTATAGTGAAAATTTTAAAAAAAGAAAAATTCTAGGGAAGACAAATAGTGAAGGGAGGGAAAAGAATGAAAACCTTCATATCCTACTTGTACCCAGGATAATAGCATCATTGTCTCTTTTGAGGGCAGCTTCTGAGAAAACACTGCTGTTCTGGAACTTGTGTAGCCTTCCTGGGTACTGCTATAGTCAAGAAAGCCCTGAATGAACCACACCAGCATGTCTAAGTCCAGTGGTCTACCACTCATTGAGCCTAGGCCAAGTTTTTTTCCCCCTATTTATCTATTTATTATCATCATAATCTTGTTTATATTACATTGAATCACATATAACTTTACAGTGTATTACATTTCTTTTTCCGGGAGGAATACCATTTATATCAGTCAATATAGAGACATTAGAATCCCCATTTCATCATCCAATAGCTTTTCATTTTTTCCTGATTATTATTATTTCAATTATTTTTTTAAATAGTCAATCACTATTTATCATTTTGCTTATAAAAAGACTTTACCCAACATGAAATACTTCTCAGACCAATCCAGTTGAGAATACTATACATGTCATCATCAACAGATAATAAACCATATATGTGTTCTACTAATGTCCTGCCTCTCTATTTGTTCTCTTGCTATCTTTCTCTATAATCTTCTTCTCCCACCCCATTCCACATGGTCTCATCATTGTTAGCTATTGTCACTGCTTTTATGTCCTCCAATATTTCAATCTCTGCCATAGAGTGTGGATAGTTGGTATATATTAAGTGGATACATATAATATCTTTCTTTCACTTACTTCACTCAGCAGTAGGTCCTCCATATCTGATCACTTTCTATCAAATGCCAGAATCTTGTGTGTTTGTTTTTCTTTCTTTCTTTCTTTCTTTCTTTCTTTCTTTCTTTTTTTTTTTTTTTCTGAGTAGTATTCCATAGAGTATATGTGCCACACTTCTTCAATCCATTCATCTGTTTGTGAACATTTGGGTTGGTTCAATGTCTTGGTGATCGGGAATAATGCTACAATAAACATTGATGTGCAAGCGCTTTTCCAACTGAGTATTCTCCTGTCCTTTGGGTAGATACCCAGAAATGGTATTACTGGATCAAATGGTAGTTCTATTTGTAGATCTTTGAGGAACCTCCATATTGTTCTCCACAGTGGCTGAACCAGTTTACATTCCCACCAATAGGGTAGGAGAGTTCCCTTTTCATCACATCCTCACCAACACTTATCACTTTTTATATATTTAATCTTTGCCTTTCTGACAGGGGTTAGATAGCACCTCATTGTGGTTTTAATCTGCATCTCCCTTATGATGAAGGATATTGAGCATTTCCTTACATGCTTTTTGGCTGTTCATATTCTTTCTTAGAGAGATTTCATCTCATTTTCATTGTCCCATCTTTTAATTGGGTTAATTTTTTTTTTTTTTTTTTGCATAAGGGTCTTGAG
>NW_006159583.1:8840454-8849498 GCF_000334495.1 Tupaia belangeri chinensis
TCTATTTTAGGGATTATTGTCTGTGCTTTGGGAGTCTTATTTAAGAAGTCTTTGCCTACTCCAATGTCTCCCAGAGATTCCCTAGCATTTTCCACCAGTAGTTTTATTGTTTGAGGTCTTAGGTTCAGATCTTTGATCCATTTTGAGTTGATTTTTATTAATGGTGAAAGATAGGGGTTCAGTTTCATCTTTCTGCAGGTGGATACCCAGTTTTTCCAGCACCACTTACTAAATATGTTTTTTTTCCCAATGGGTTGACTAATATCCTTTGTCAAAAATCTGTTGCCTGTAAGCTTTGGGGGTTATTTCTGAGGTCTCTATTCTATTCCATTTGTTCATATGTCTATTTCTGTGCCTATACTATTCTGTTTTAATGATCACAGCTTTATAGTACATCTTGGGATCAGGGAGTGATCTTCTTCACTTTATCTTAAGGAGCTGATAACTTGAGATTCATAGAATCAACAAAACAAATAACACATATGAAAGATAAATATAAATATTTGCACTTAACTTTAAAAAACTACTTACATTGAGAACAGATATGGAGAACAAGTTCAGTAACACTTCGCATGAAAATTAATTTTAAAAATAAAATGAAGAATTGAGCTATGAATTTTAAAGTTTAATCATTTCTCTGCTATAAATTAATGGTGTGAATTTGGACACAATTTATTTTTAGAGTGATTTTTGCTTTAGGGCACATGCACTCGTTGGAGAGACAGAGAGACAGGAAGTGAGAAATCACCCTGTAGGGGGAATGGCCACACTACAATCCCTTCTCCTCCATTCTCCTCTCAGGATTTTGGGTTCGCACACACAAGTGCCCAAAGTGAGTTTTAAACCTCTGGGTCCAGGACTTGAACCATGATTAGCCATGTGGGAAGTCCAGGAATGTAACCATTATACAATCTGCTGGTCCCACAAAATATTTTTTTAAGTTTATTAATTTCTTTCATGAGAAAGAGAGAAATCAACAGAAAGAGGTAGAAAGATAGAAAGAGGCAGAGAAACAACATCTCAATAGGGCCCTCCTGCCACAATCCACCCCCAGCCTCAGTTAGCCCACGTTACAGGCATGCATGCATCTAGTGTATAGAGGGAAGCCTTGGGTGGTGAACCCAAGACCTTCACATTTGGGTCCAGTTGTGTTACTGCTATGCCATCCTCTGGCTCCTGTTACAAAATCTTAGAATCTTGATTTTCCCATTTGATAAAGAGGATATTGTAATAAGATTATCTTTGAGGTTCTTTCTGGATTTAATTTTATTGTTCTATGGCTGAAAGATGTTTGTTAAGTAGCAAGTCAATATGAAGCAATGATGTAAGATGTGATGCAAAAATATCTGATTCATTAAAAGGCATACAGGAACTAAACCATCACACTATATTCAGTAAAGTCACTTAATTTGGCTAGAAAATTGAGTTATAGCTACCATATATTTTGACAGATATTCAAAAATAGATAGCACATCTGGAAGAGGTGGTTATTATTCTGGAAACAATATTATAAATAGTAGGATCAGCACGGGTTCATTAGCCTCAGCCTGAGAAGAGACTCCCAGTAATTTTTTCTAGAATCTCTTCTTAAAACTTCAGGGAGATGATTATAGATTTTCCTAAAGGTCCCATAAAAATAAGCAAGAAGCAAAATTTTCTAATGACAACGATTTTCTTGTAATAAACTAAATTGCTTTGGATTCGACTTGCCTCACAAAGGCAGTGTTCATTAGAAAGTTGAACAAACAGGAGTGGGTAGAAAGCAGGGTTTGATGACCTTGAGGGTCCTAGGTGCCCAAAGTTGCTCTGTCCTCTCATTTTCTGAGTGCTACTATTAGTTTAGAAATTATAATTACAGCAAACTCATGTACTAATGTCAAATATGACTAATTTTTATGGCAGACAAACTAGATATTTATTGATTAATCAAAAGTAAAATATTATAGTTGTCAAAACTCCAGACAATTTCATCAGTTCTTTATAAAGAAGTATGAAAAACTGCAATGAGGTCTGAAGTCTTTACCAGCTCCTCCCGCTTCTTGGGCCCCTTATACTCCATAAGCATTTCCCTAAGTATACTTCTTTATTATCTAATTCTGTCTAGGCACCTGCTGCTTGGAGAATATGGACACAGTAATAAACACACAATAAATATTAGTAATTTTATCTTAAGTCCTCTGAAACTTGAAATTAATTTTTTTCCTGTGAATAGTTTGCTCTCTGTTGGTGAATATAGGGATGAAAATGAATTGGAGCCTTATGTTTTTTTTCCAATGAAAAAATGGAATGATTCATTATTTTAGATGGATAGTAACAATTTAGAATTGAAGAATTCTAAGAAGAAAATATATTAGGTGAAATATTTAATATACTTAATGTTTAGACTTCACATCTAAATGAACTCATAAAGTTTATATTGGTGTGTACACAATCACTATTTATGTGTAGACAGGATTCAAAGAAGGAACAGCAGGGGGAGTGTAGAAAGTCAAACACCTGGCCAGGCAATAGCCATTCCACTGTCTGGATTTGGTGGCAGCTTTTTCTGTCTCCTCTGCTAACATTTCTAGCCAATGAATCCACAATTCCCCAAAGCCAAGCATTTCCTGCAAGATATTAGAAAGGACAGGAAGCACCATGTGCTTCCTGGTTTTGGAGGTGGCACAGGACTGTGGGGCAGCCAGTAAAAGCAAACACCCCAAGTGGGAAAGGATTTGATGACCTTGTCTACAGAATTTCACTTCTCAGCAGAATGACACAATCACTTGTTGAGTTTCAGTCTGGATTTAATGATTTGCTGTGGGTAGCACATTTACTGTAGAATCTTTACTTTCAGAGCTTCAATTTAATAAGGTAGACTGGACAAATACCGACTCACTCATGGGAAAGAAACAAAGATACACACAGCCTAGCAGCCTTGTGAGCATAGGGTGCTCTCAATAGTGATAAGCAAACATTTTTTGTCCTGGAGTCAGTTAAGACAATTCTGGAATCCCTTCATTGAGGAGAGTGTTAAGGAGAGTTGAGAAAAAGTATAACATTATGTTTTTTGATGGAGAGAAGGGAGTAATCATTCTAATTAAAAAGAGTTCTTTGGCTTCCAGTTCGGAGGCAGAGAATGACATGTGAATAGGGGCCATAACTTGGGTTTACCTTTGAATTCCTTAAACATTTTATAAAACTCCATGTTTTAAGATGTAGGTTGAACTTATAGGGAAAAATGTACTTAAGTTATTGAAACGTATGTCTCTGTTAGGGCGAAGAAGGAGAGCCATTATTTCTGTGGCCTTTCTGAGAAGGCCTCTACTTTTGCTGGTGGTTTCTTATGAGGATGGAACAGCATTAGTTTTCTGAATAAGGAAGGTATTTTAATTACCAAATGAAAGACTATAGAGATTAAAGGCAAGGGATGTGGATGAAACATGGTATGAATCACAGTTCTATTCTATACTACTTCCGTTACTCTGAGAAAGTTATTTAATCTTTATTATAAGCTTCAGTTTTCTAATGTTGAAAATGGACTAAATATTGGTACCTACCACAAAGGATTTTTGTGGGGTTAAATGAGATGCAGCATATATGATGCTTAGCACAGTGCCAAGAATATTTCATGCAAGCACAAATTCATAGTGACTAATTAGAGGAGTTACTGAGGCATCTCAGTGCAATGGCTGTTTGTTACTAAATTGCTTGCAAAAAGAGGCATATTTGTCTTTTAATTTTTAAAAAAAATTAAAAATTAACAATTTATGATGGCTTTTTCAATATGACTGGTATTATTGTCTTTTATCATATAATGGAATGTGTATTTTCAACTGGAGATCAAAAAGAACCAGAAGATTATCTGCATCTTGAACTAGAGCTATCATCTGCTAAAAAGTTTTATTATTAAGAAAGGAAGATAGCTTGGGAACCAGCAGTTAGCTTAATGGCTATGTAGTCGACTCCCATGTAGTCGACTGCGGTTCGCGTCCCGGACCTAGTGGCTTAAAACTCACGTTGGGCGCATGTGTGTGCGTGTGGCCAAGATCCCGAGAGAATGGGGGAGAAGGGATTGCGGCGTGACCATCTCCCCTGGGGGGTGATTTCTCGCTTTCTGTCTCTATGTCTCTCTCTGTCTGTCTGGCGAGCGCAGGCGCCCTATAGCGAAAACCTCTCCAAAAAAAAAAGAAAGGAAGATAGCTGTTTTTACATGATACTCAATGCATAATTGCAAAATGAATAGGTTTATCTACTTATTGAACAAATAAGTATTTTAAGTAATTACAAATGATGTAAAAATATAATATAGTGATATGATAGCGAATGTGCTGTATGTTTGTAAGAGGGGCAGTGCTCTGCAATTTAGATTGGAAGATAGTCCAAAAATCTAAATTAAAAAGTTACTTGAAAATTGCAGCTCCTATTAAATATGCCCAACTTAAAAATTTCCAAAAGTTGTGTAATAACGTTTACATTTAAATTCAGTATTTTCTTGTAAAAGATTATTTTGCTTATTTTAGAGTTTATGGACTTTCTGTGTTTTATTTCTCTAATATTGAAAAAGAAAGTGGGGAAAAAACAAATTTACTTTTAGTAACCAAAAGTAAGGTTTTTTGTTTGTTTGTTTTTGTTTTTGTTTTAGAGGTTTTTGCCTTAGGGTATATGTGCTGGCTGGAGAGAAACAGAGACAGAGACAGTGAGAGGGAAGGTAAGAAATCACCCCCAAGGGGAATGGCCACACCACAATCCCTTCTCCTCTGTTCTCCACCTGGGATCTTGGGCATGCATGCACATGTGCCTGGTGTAATTCTGAAGCCACCAGGTCTAGGATTCAACTGCAACTGGCTATGTGGGAGTCCAGCGATGTAACCGCTATGCTATCTGCTGCTTCATTGAAGGTAAATTCTTAAGCTACACTCCTCCATTATCTAATGTTTTAGCAACTTCTACTGGCTCGATATTTCTAAAATACCAATCAAGTGATTATTCTGGACTCTAGACAGTTACTTTCTATTGATTGTATTAGAAACTGTCAAGAACTCATTTGATGATAGTAAGTTTTTGTTTTATTTTGTTATTTATTTATTTATTTATTTATTTATTTATTTATTTATTTATGAGAGATTTTTGCTATAGGGCATGTGCATTCACCAGAGAGAGAGAGGCAGAAACAGAAAGTGACAAATCATCCTCGCCCCCCCGCCCAGAGGGGTTGGCCACACTACTATCCTTTCTCCTCCATTGTCCTCTTGGGATCTGGGCCATGTGAGTTTCAAACCATCGGGTCCAGGACTTTAACCTCAGTAAACTAAGTGGAGTTCAGCACCTTAACCACTATGCCACCTGCTGGCCCAAGTTTTTGTTTACATAGTAGTAAACTTGCAATCATACACAGTGTTATTGAATATTTAAAATTCACTTTCTATTGATGTCCTTTCCTATAATACACTGCCCAGACAGTAGAATACATGCTTGAATTTTCAGACTTACCCATTCATTTAAGAATTTATCAAGTGCCTATCAGGTGTTACTTTCTTGTAATAGTAGATTGATATATCGCTGTTGCTATTTCATCCTTTTTAGCTTGAAAAGCCAGAAATTTAATATGACTCAACCTATTTCAAAACATGCTCTTCTTGGGGACCAGCAGGTGGCATGGTGGTTAAGGCGCTGGACACTCCCACATAGCCGACCAGGGTTCAGGTCCTGAATATGGTGGCTTGTTTTTTCACTTCCTCTCTTTCTCCCTCTACTCTCACCCTCTGTCTCTCTCTGGTCAAATTAAAAAAATAAAATAAGTGAATGAATAAATAAAATAAAATAAATAATTATTTTTAAAAAAACCATGCTCTTGGGAACCAGCAGTTAGAGTAATGGCTATGTCGCTGGACTCCCACGTAGTCGACCGTGGTTCACATCCTGGACCCGGTGGCTTAAAACTCACTCCGGACGTGTGTGCGTGCGTGCCCAAGATCCCGAAAGGAGAATGGAGGAGAAGGGATTGCGGTGTGACCACCCCCCTGGGGGGTGATTTCTTGCTTTCTGTCTCTATGTCTCTCTCTGTCTGGCGAGCACATGCACCCTATAGCTAAAATCTCTCCAAATAAATAAATAAATAAATAAATAAATAAATAAAAACCTTGCTCTTCTTTAAAGAGCTTTTTATCTCATGTAAAATTTAAATTTTACTTATACTTAAAACTTTTGTGCCAGTGAAAATCTTAAACTCTATAGGTCAAAATATTTCTGTATAATAAAGCTATTTGCCCGATTCTCAGTCTCATTTAGAGGAATTTATTTTCTATATTCAGCATCCAGAATAACAAATGATTTCTTGATCCCTGTGCTGTATCATTGAGAGTTATTTATTTGCCCACTTTGTTGTGATTTTAAAAGCTAATTTAGCATCAAAATTAAACCAAGAAGTTGAACAGTAGCCCAGTTTTGTTCCTACTTGGAAGAACAAAGGTAATTAATCTTTAACTTCCCATATCCCTACCTACTTTTTCTCAAAAACATAAATATTTTTTCTTATCAGAATTATCTTAAATCTCAAACATTTACAATATATACTTACATGATACAGGGAATTGGAAGGATTATAGAATGGAGGTTGTTTGTGATGTGTTCTGTGCTTGAATTTAGAGCTTATTATTTATTTTTGATCTTTTTGATTTAATGCCTGATAAGAGTAGTGGCATATGGAGCATGTTCTTATGCAAAGTCCAGTTATGGCTCTGATTCCTGGAAAATAGGTTCACCACTGTAGAAATTCACAAAAGCCTTTGAATTATTGACCCTACCTAACAACCTTAAAAAGTCCATTGTTTTAGGTTTCATGGAATGGGAATTGGGGGAGAGGGGACAAAAGGAGCACAGTAAGGTAGTGGGAGGGGATAAAAAGGGACAGCATGGAAAGATATATGTACATTGTAAAATGCTATTATTTTAAACCTGAAAGTTTTGTGTTACTTTGCATTTAAGGTACTGTAATGTATTCACGAGAGCCCAGATTTAAAAACTAAGAAGATGGCATTCCTTCCAAACAAGCTAAACCCAAGGCATTATCCTCATTACAAGCCTGTCTGCCTCTGTATGCATTGTTTCCTTCTTCCATTGCAGTTGCAAAGGTAAGGCTACTTGCTAAAGAGCCAATCCTCCCCTCAACCTCAGAATCTCATTTCCTTCCTATACTGTTTACTATCTTCCTCCCCTACTGTGTGTTTGCTTTTTCTCTTTCTACTGTATTCTTCCTTTCATTGGTTAAACATATACAAGTACTTTCTTTTAGAAATGTCTCTTCATCCCACTTTCCTTTCTAGTTGCCACCCCCCTCTCTTATCTTTACCTGTGCGCAGGAACTAGGGCAGAAAAGAAACAGTTGTCTTTACTCAATAACTCCATTTCCTTGGCTCTCATTTACTAATTAAACTTCTTCTGAAACATCCCTGAAGCTAAGTCCAACACACATTATTAAGATTTCATATCACTTGCCCTCCTATCAAAGTATAACAAAGCTGATCTTTCCATCCTAATAGAATTATCTACTGATTCAGTTTCAATGATTCTATATTCTCTTGGATTTTCTGCTACCTCACAGGTTGCTTGTCTTACTCGTCCTTAATCAGCCAGTTTTCCTCCATCTGATATGTAAACTTTGAACTTTTTCATGCTTCAAACTGAGGCTCTCTTCTCTTCTCCCTAAATCAAACTTTCTCAATGGTTCTTTGAAAATAGTTCTCAGGGACTAGCAGGTGGCATGTTGGTTAAGGCACTGGATCCACATGACCAACTGTATGGTTTGAGCCCTGGACATTACTTTAAGCTTTAAAATCATGCTAGGTGCTTGTATATGCATGCCCAAAGCAGAGAGAGGAGTGTGGCTGGCAATCTCTCCTGGGGGTGGTTTCTCACTTTACCTCTCACTGTCTTTCTCTGGTGAGCACATGTGCCCTATGACAAAAACCTTAAAAATAAAGTAAAATATTTAGAAAAGTCTTAGAGAATTCCCAAGTAAGTTCTCAGTAAGTCTTAAAGAATTACTACAGAGAGGGACCAGCAGTTAGCCTAATGGCTATGTCATTGGACTCCCATGTAGTCAACTGTGATTTGAGTCCCAGACCCGGTGGTTTATACTCACGCCGGGCGTATGTGCATGCGTGCCCAAGATCCTGAGAGGAGAATGTAGGGGAAGGGATTGCAGTATGGCCATTCCCACCTGGGGGGTGATTTCTTGCTTTCTGTCTCTGTCTCTCTCTGCCTCTCTAGCAAGTGCACACGCCCTATAGTGAAAACCTCTCCAAAAAAAGAAAAAAAAAAAGGAATTACTACATAAAAATTATTCTTTTTATAGCTCTCAGTTATTAGTGTGAGAGTAAGCTGTAGATGTAATAAGCCAAAAATAATGTTAATTTTCTTTTGATGGGAGATTGATAGTTTTCTGTGGATCTGCTTATTTTGGCTAATTTATTATTATTTTGTGGAATTCCCTTTCTAATTAAAAATATCAGTTTGATATTAGTCACCAGTATGGGTAGAAGAAATTTTAACTTTTTTATTTTTTAAGAAAAAACTAAAAAGTTCTACTGGATTTTTTCCAACTTCATCCAAGTAGACTCAACATTTTTATCACAAACGTCTACCATAAATAGGATTCTAATAAGACACGGTATGTCATACATGGTGGATGGCAAGAGTATTTCTCTGCTCTTACACCTAAAAATGACTTCTTGGTGGAGCCCGTAAGTGGCAATGTGGTTATAACATGAGATAATAGTAGTCTTGGACCCAGTGGCTTGAAACTCACTCTGGGTGCATGTGCATGTGTACTCAAAATTCCAGGAGGAGAGTGGAGGAGAAGAGATTGCAGTGTGGCCATCCTTCAGGGGATGATTTCTTACTTTTTCTCTCTCCATCTCTCTCTGTCTCTATGGTGAGCATAAGTGTGCCCTATAGCAAAAATGTCTCCAAAAACAAAACAATAAAAGGCTTTTTTTTCTTTCTTTTTTTTTTTTTTTTTTTTTTGGGGGTTTTTCATTTAAGGGAACGGGCGCCCTGCAACA
>NW_006159583.1:8849673-8855736 GCF_000334495.1 Tupaia belangeri chinensis
CCGGGTCCGGGGCGCGAACCGGGGTCGACTACGTGGGAGTCCAATGACATAGCCATTACGCTAACTGCTGGTTCCCAATAAAAGGCTTTTAAGCTAAGCTTTCTTAAAAAAAAAAAAGAAAGATAATTAAGCTTAAGTTTAAAAATTAAAATTTTTGTTTCAATAAATTTTAAAAACTCATAAGGTTAATAAATTTCTGTTAACTAATTGACTTAAAGTAAATGGTCTACTTATTTTCAAAGTAGACTTGATAGATTGTATTTTAACAGTTTGTAAATTGATTCTAATTGATGTTATTGACAATGCCAAGGGATTTTTTTGATGAATTCTGAATAGTAAACATCTTAAAATAATAAGCCAAAGCAATATAAATAAAAATATAGTTTGGGATATATATAAAAGTAAAAGTATTTTACTTAAAATCTTGACAAAAATATTTTCTTTTTTTTTGACAAAAAAATATTTTCTTATTGAGTGACATGATTAGGATCAAATACAAGCCTAGCAATTATAAAGTTATTAAGCAGATATGTTGGTTTCTTGATCTTTCATGTGCCGAATATGGATAAAAATATTTTTTAAACCAAAAGGGAAAAATGAAATGTACATATTTAATGTGAAACCTATGCTTTTATTTTTGCTACAAAATACTTAATTCTAGGTCAAATACATAAATATATGAGATAATCATACAAGTATTTCGTTTTCAACTACAATCAGTCAATTCCTGTCTTGTTTTAGATGCTTGTTAAATAAGAAAGTACTTGCTTCTAAATTAGAAAAATTAGAAGACCACAGCAAAAAATAGACTGCCTCCCTTGTGTATATCAGTGGCAGGGAGCGTTCACTGATCCAGAACTCATTTAGGGACAGAACTCATTTAGACCTCTTGAGTGAATAAGCAGACTTCAGTTCAAAGTTCTTCCTGTTCTCTCAAAGTCAAGTTCTCAAAGATCTAGAGAAAGGGGCCCTCACAGAATCATGCACTTGGATTGAAAGGATAAATAACTCTCAGTGTTATTCTGCAGTTCTCTGGATGATTTTCAATACACTCCTATCCTCTTTTCTCTTTCAAGCTCATGCAGAGGTTGAGATATTTCAAAATTTCCTTTTGTGGCTTATTTTTCTAAAGATTCAATGTCTTTTAAAGAATCTTATCACTTGAAGTAAAAAAAAAAAAAAAATTCTAGGTCATCCAAAAATTGTTCAACTGGATAATATGATGAAAACTGTCTGCTAAGTAGGTTTATTTCTGCAACCATTCTTTGTCTTCATAGGATCTTGTAAAATTTGACCTACTAATTTCTTGAAAGTACTCCTTACAGCTCAAACACTGGGTTAAGAACTTTCCTGGTAAGTTGCTGTATGTAGAAATTGTCAGTGCTCCTCTTCAAGATTGTTATACTATCTTAAAATTGTTTTCAAGTGAATTGGCCTTTGTTTAATAAATTTAATCATTTTGTGGCATCACACTTTTTTTTATATTTAAAAGTATTTTTGTTTTTTGTTTTTAACACCAGTAGTTCTCTAGAAGAAAATCAATGCTTTGTGAAGTCAGTGTGAATATGAATTTTCTTGGGGCACCATCAACACAGATGCCAATGTGGTTCTTGCAAAATAGACTGTTTTCAAATGTGAAGATAATCATCAAATATATTTTCTACTTTTTTTTATTTTTGGGAGGATTTTGCAGTAGAAAAAATGTTATTATATTTTATGTAATTTGGTAATTTTTTTATCAAACGGAACAGAGAGACTGCTATTTTTGAGCTTATTATTAAAAATTTCTTCAGTGTCATGAACTATGTCACCAATATATTGGGTCATTGGAAAAGTCATGATGTGTTTTTCTGTTTTTCTATTTAAAAATCCATCATGACTTTTCCAACAACCCAATAGCAATGAATGAGAGGACTTCAAAAAGTTTGTGGAGGGGCCAGCAGGTGGCATAGTGGTACAGGTACTAGACTCTCACATGGCTGACCACAGTTTGAATTCTAGACATGGCAGCTTGCTCACTTTCTCTCTCTCTCTCTCTCTCTCTCTCTCTCTCTCTTTCCCCCTCTGGTGAATACACATGCTCTGCAGCAAATTTTAAAAAAAGATAAAAAAATAAATAAATAATTCTTTTTTTTTTCTTTTTTTTTTTAAGAGAAAGATTTTTGCTATATGGTCTTTGTGCTTGCCAGAGAGACAGTGAGAAAGACAGAAAGTGAGAAATTACCCCCAAGAGAGGATGGCTGTGCCACAATCCCTTCTACTTTATTCTCCTCTTGGGATTTTGGGCATACATGCATATGTGCCTGGCATGAGTTTTAAGTCCTGGGTCCGGGGCCCAAACCACAGTCAATTATGCTAGTCCCAATAAGTCATACTTTTAGAAAGTTTTCAGAACCAGAAGATGGTATAGTAGTTATGAGGCTGGACTCCCACATGACTGACTGAGTGATTCACCTTCTGGACCTGCCCAGTGGCTTGAAAATCATGCTGGGTATGTGCATGCCTAAGATCTTGGGAGGAGAATAGAGGAGAAGAGATTTCTCTTTGTCTCTGTTTTCGACAAGCAAACACACCCTAAGGCAAAAACCTCTGGAAAAAAAAAATCTTAAAAAATTTGTCGGAAAAATAGATTAAAGTACAAGTTTAAAGAATTAAAGTACAATTCTCTGAATCAGAGAATCTTCTACATTACCTCCTGATTAATATGTTTGGATTTGTGTAGTGCAATTTTTTAAGAGATATTTTTACTACAGAATGCATGTGCGCAATGGAGAGACAGAGAGTGACAGACAGCGAAAATCATCCCCTGGAGGGATGGCCATGCCACAGTCCCTTCTCCTCTATTCTCCTCATGAGATTTTGGGCATACATGCCACATACACCTGAAATGAGTTTCAAACTACTGGGTCTGGGACCCAGACTGCAGTCTACTTCATGGAAGGCCAACAATGTAACCATTACACCATGTGCTGGTCCCTGGGCAATATATTTCTTTGAAGAGTACTATATATTACTCATGCAAACCTCAGGCAGGACAAATACAAAGAACTCTATATCTAGGCGCATCGTTCTTTAACAGTGAAAACCAAAAATAAAGAACACATTTTAGAAGCAAATAGAGGAAAAATAAACATTTATAGGGAAACAGTGATATGAATGATAGCCAGTTTTACAGGCCAGAAAATAGTGAAATAATATCTTCAGGGCACTGCAGGGAAAAAAAAAATAGTCACTCTAGAATTCTCAAACAAATATCCCTAAAAGATGAGGATAAAATTTTAAAATATTTTAGTAAACGAAAGGTGAGAGTCTTTGTTGGGTCTGCATATGCAAAATGCTGAAAGAAGACTTTCAGATTGAAAAAAAGTACCAGTAGGAACTCCAGGTTTGTAAAAACCAGTAAAGAGTACCAGAGAGGGCAAAGATTCAACATTGTTTGAGTATCTTTTTGTTTTCAATACACAAACATTGTAATTTTAATTTCAAAAATTATGTTGACCTTTTAGATGCCAAAATAAGAAAAATATGTAGAACTAAAATACAAGAAAATGAGAATGCAAAGACCAGAAGGAAGGATAAATGAAATTAAACAGTTATAAGGCTCTTACATTTTTGTGAAGTAATTAAAAAAAAAAAAAACAGGAGCTATCTATATTATCTATATGCTGCTTACAAAAAAACCACACCTCATTGATAAATACATGCATAGATGGAAAGTGAAGGGCTGTAAAAATATATTCCATGCAAATAAAAACAAATAAACAAAAAGGTTGGAGTCACAGTACTCTTACCAGACAAAATAGACTTCAAGGCAAAAACAGTTAAGAGACAAAGAGGGTCTTCATATAGTACTAAAGGGGACTAATTCAACAAGAATATATAACACTTCTAAATATTTGCACACCCAGCACTGGAGCACCGTGATACATTAAAGAAAGACTGCTAGACATAAAGGGAAATATGGACTGCAACACACTAATCATTGGGGATTTCAACACCCTACTGTCACCTGTGGACAGATTATATAGACAAAAAATAAATAAAGAGATACAGGAACAAAATAGCACCATAAACCAAAGGGACTTGACACATTTACAAAATGTTTCATCCAGCAGCCACAATAAAATGCACATTTTTCTCATCCCCACATGGAACGTTTTTGAAGAATGCTCATAAGATAAAGCACAAAACTGGCCTTTACCAATTCAATTCTATATCCAGCAACTGTTCTAACAACAATGGAATTAAACTTGAAATCAACTACATAAAGAATCTTCAGACATACACAAACACATAGAAATGACACAACCTATTCCTGAATGCCTTCACAACTACTGAAGAAATTAAGACTGAAATTAAAAGATTCATTGAAAAGGGGGGCCAGCAGGGGTGTGGTGGTTAAGGCACTGGGCTCCTTAATGGCTGACTGCAGTTTGAGCCCCAGACATGGCAGCTTGCTTTTTCATTTTTTTTCCCTGTCTCTGGTGAGCGTGTGTGCTCTGTAGCAAATTAAAATAATAATAATAGTAATAATAATAAATAAAATTAATAATTCTGAACAAAAAAGGATTAATTGAAACTAATGATAGTGACACATAAGTCTTCATTGACTATAGGACACAGCGAAAGCAGTCATAAGAGGGAAGTGCTTACTTAGCAATTAGTGCTCACAAAAAAAAAGAAAGATGACAAACAATCTAATGATATCTCAAGGAACTGCTAAAATTACAACAAAAACAGCCCTCAAAAAATACCAGAAGAAAGGAAATAATAAAGATTAGAGCAGAAAAAAGTGAAATAGAGAATAAAAGAACTATACAGAAAATAAATGAAACCAAAAGCTGGTTCTTAGAGAAGATTAAAAAAAATCGACTCACCATTAGCTAGAATAATAAAGAAGAACAAAGAAAGGATCAGATAATTAAAGTCAGCAATAAAACAATGGCATAATGGTTATGTCGCAGTAGTCCTACTTAGTTGATCACAGTTCGAATCCCAGACCTGGTGGCTTAAAACTCATGCTAGGCGTGTGTGCGTGCATGCCCAAAATCCTGAGAGGAGAGTGGAGAAGTGATTGTGGTGAGGCCATACCCCCTGGGGAGTGATTTCTTGTTTTCTGTCTCTCTATCTCTTTCTGTGTCTCCAGCGAGCGCATGTGCCCTACAGCAAAACAAAACAACAACAAAAAAGTCTCTAAAAAGTATAAACCCATTTGATAAAAATACAACATCCCTTCATGATTACAACTCACAGAACTATCAGCATAGAAGGGATGTTTCTCAACACAATAAAACCCATATATGACAAACCCACAGCTAAGATCATACTGAATGGAGAGGAGCTCCAAGGATGCCCACTTCTCCCACTCTTCTTTAACATAGTACTGAAATTCCTAACCAAAGCAATCAGAAAAGAGAGCAAAATGAAAGGCATTAAAATAGGAAAAGAGGTGAAATTATCTCTATTTGCAGATGATATGATTATATACATAGAATATCCAAAGAGTCCACAAAAATACTCCTAGAATTGAAAAGAAATGTTCAATGAAAATCACAAAAGGGGCTTATCTTTTTTTTTTTTTTTTTGAGAGGTTTTTGCTATAGGATGCCTGCACTCGCCAGACAGACAGAGAGAGACATAGAGACAGAAAGCGAGAAATCACCCTCCAGAGGGGATGGCCACGCTGCAATCTCGTCTCTTCCATTCTCCTGTTGGGATTCTGGGCATGCACGCACACACACTTGGCGTGAGTTTTAAGCCACCAGGTCTGGGACTTGAACTGCGGTCTACTACATGGGAGTCCAGTGACATAGCCATTACACCAACTGCTGGTCCCTGAGGCTTATCTTTTTCTTAACTGCAGTTAAACACTTTACATATGGAGCTGGATCCCACATGGCCAACTTCTGTTCAAATCCCAACCCTGTTGACTTGAATAACATGCGAGGTGCATGATGTGTTCAAAAAATCCTAATGAGATGGAGAAATAGCCAAAAAAGGATTGTGGTCTGATCACACTCAATTGGGGCAGATTCTCTCTCCTTTTCTCTCTCTCCCTTTTTC
>NW_006159583.1:8855767-8857070 GCF_000334495.1 Tupaia belangeri chinensis
CTTTCCCTCTCAACAGTGTATATATACTGGGAACCAGCAGTTAGCGTAATAGCTATGTCGCTGGACTCCCACGTAGTTGACCGCGGTTCACATCCCGGACCCGGTGGCTTAAAACTCACGCCGGGCACGTGTGCGTGCGTGCCCAAGATCCCAAGAGGAGAATGGAGGAGACGGGATTGCGGCGTGACCATCCCCTCTGGGGGGTGATTTCTTGCTTTCTGTCTCTATGTCTCTCTCTCTGTCTGGCTGGCGAGCGCACGCGCCCTATAGCAAAAACCTCTCAAAAAAAAAAAAGTGTATATATACTCTGGCAATTTTTTAAAAGTCAGAAAAAGAGCTGAAGGCTAAGAAGAAAGAACATGATAAAACAATAAAAATATGGTAGATATTAATCTAGATATATAACCTATCACTTTAAACTGCAAGTTTTTAAATACACCAATTAAAAGATAAGATGACAGAGTAGAACCAAAAACAAGACCAAATGATATATTGTCTCTAAAAAAGCTACCTTAATGATAAAGGTACATACATTAAAAGTAATGGATAGAGAAAGGCATACTATATTAATATCAATCAAAAGAAAACAGGAGTAGCTATAAAATAAAATAAAATTTTATAATGGGCAAAAAATAACTTCAGACATGTAGAGTTCAGGAGTAAAAAAAACATGTTATCGGGGATAAAACAGGATAAAGGAGTCACTACTCCAAGAACATGACAATCTTTGATGTGTATCCATCTATCAATAGTGTCAAAATATTTGAGGCAAAAATTGATAGAATTGCATGGAGAAATAGATGAATCCATCATTATAATTGGAGATTTCAGCACCTCTTTAAAAAATGGACAGACCTAAGGCAGAATATCAGTAAGAGCACAATAGAACTCAGCACCATCAATCAACTGAATATAATGGATATCTATTGACTACTGCAACCAGCAACAGCTACACATACATTTTTCCTAACTCAAAACTGGCAGAAGACAATAAATAAAAATTTGACCTGATTTCAAAAAACCAGAAACAGGAAATAAATTGAAAAAAATCAATAAAATAAAGGAACAATTTGATATAAAAAAAATAAACAAAAGACTGAATCGACACCTCATCAAAGAATATACGCAAATGGTAAATAAACCTCTGAAAGATGCTTAATATTTTATGTTATTGGGTTATTTCAAATTAAAACAATAAAATACTACTATACTGTTAGAATTGCCAAAATTTAAAACATTAACAACACCAATTGCTGGCAAGGGTGTGAAAGAACAGGAGCTCTCATTCATTGCTAGCAGGAAT
>NW_006159583.1:8857112-8890415 GCF_000334495.1 Tupaia belangeri chinensis
GAATGCAAAATGGTGCATCCATTTCGGAAAACAGTTTGCAGTGTCTTACAAAACTACACGCACTCTTGCTATTTGATCCAACAATTACACTTTTTGGTATTTACCCAAAGTAGTTGAATTCTCGTGTCCACACAAAAAAGCACACATAAATGTTTATAGTAGCTTTATCTATAATTGCCTAAATCTGAAAGCAATCAAGGTGCCCTTCCATAGGTAAATGGATAAACTGTGATGAAGACAATGGACTGTTATTCAATACACTAAAAAGAAATGGGCTATCAAACTATGAAAAGACATAGAGAAATCTTAAATGAACGTTGACAAAGTCGAAAGAGTTGATGTGAATAGTCTGTGTACAGTAAGAGTCCAACTATATGTCCATA
The DNA here is from genome assembly GCF_000334495.1 of Tupaia belangeri chinensis. Classification (NCBI taxonomy): domain Eukaryota; kingdom Metazoa; phylum Chordata; class Mammalia; order Scandentia; family Tupaiidae; genus Tupaia; species Tupaia belangeri. The sequence goes on from NW_006159583.1 coordinate 8,857,496, forward strand.
TATGACATTCTGGAAAAAGCAAAATTATAAAAACTGAAAGGATTAATGATTGCCAGGGTTATGGGGGAGGGGGAGATAAATAGAGCACATAGGGATTTTAGGGAAGCTAAACTCCTCTGTATAACGTAATGGTAGATACAAGTCATTCATTATGCATTTGTTAAAACCATAGGGTATATGACACCACAGTGAACCCTGATGTAAACTATTGGCCTTGATTGAAAACGTGTTAGTGCAGGTTTACTGATAGTAAAGAATATACCACTTGGAATTTATAGTAAGGTGGATGTATTTTTGTGGGTACAGGAAGCTTAATTTTTCTGTGAACTAGAATTTCTCTAAAAAATAAAATTTATTCTTGGGCTGACCTACTGTTCTAGTGGCTAAGTGAACGGGATCCCAAATGGCCAACTGTGGTACATGGGCCCTCCGGCAATCGAAAAAAAAAAAAGGCTATTTCTAAAAGACTGTACAAAGAGGATAACATTATATTGTAAAAAAGTGAATAAAAAGAAATAGTAAAAAAAGAAAAAGATGTAAATCATTATAGATTATAACTGTTCAATTTTTTTTTTTTGCCAGATTTCCTGTATCAATCACTGCTCAGGAATAATTATTGTCAAGCTTGAAATAGATCATATTATCCTTCTTAAATTTATGCACTAAATTTATGATGACAGGATAAAACTCAAACTCCTCAGAAGAGTAGATAACATAATAAATAGCTGGAAGATGAAGACTGCACCTTTCTTTGCTTCTAAATGATTGGTATAGTTCCTAATATATAATAGACATTGAATAAGTATCTGGTGACCTGTGAAATAATAAATTAATAAACTTAAAATGCTGGAGGCATTTTGAAGCTGGTTGTTTATTTCTGGGTTAATATAATGAACGCTTTCCCCTCAAACGATAATGAGGCCAATGCCATTCCTCTAACAGGACATATTGCCTTCTCATTGTGTTTCCTCTGCCTCAAGTACCGTACTCTGCATGTGTATGGCTAGACAGTTATACCTCATCCTTTACTTATAACTTAAAATTCATCCCTTTCACAGAGTGCTTCTGGGATGCTCTAGGAGTGAGGCATTCTCTCTTATCTATCCCAATAGCATTTGTTAGTTTGCATCTTTTCCAACTTCATTGTGAGCTTCTTGATCAGAGATAGTATCTCTTTTATTTGTCTGTTTCTGTATACACAAGATCAAGCATTCCTGATACATAATAGGGCAAACAAAGGGCAATCAGTGCTGGTACAAATTATTATTTTTGGCAATATTATATAGATGATGGATAGATAGATAAATTTTATTGTATATTGGTAGATTGGTGGCTAGGTCATTTAAGATACATTCCTAACATAGATGTCCTTAACTGGGTATCATGATTAAGTGAGAAGGCACTGAATTCAGACCAGCCTGATTTGACCTCTATGGCACCTGTTATTAGCAATGTAGACTTAGCAACTACTGAACTTCTCTATACTAGGCCCCTAATGATGAAAATTGGGATTTAAATAGTCTATGTCAGGTGGGTGTTGGAAGGACTGTGATCATCTGAAGTTTAGTAAAGTAGCTGATAGACAGGACTCAGTAAATTGTTGCTGTTAAATACTTGTGACTTGGGGTCTGATAATGCTGACCTGCTTCATAATTTACTAATCTCATGACTTTGGATAAAGCTGCTAAACTTTTTTGAGTTTCAGTTTATTAATATGTGAGATGGTAAAACCTTCCATAGAGTTGTTGTGTTGTGCCTTCTAGAAGAAAATATACACATAGCAAATACTTAAATGAAGGCCGTTGTCTTTTATTTCTTTAATATCTTACAATTTTCTCTAAGATGAAGAATCTAACATGCTGATAGAGTAAGACCAAGTTAGAGAGGCAGACAGCGATGACTTCCATCATGAAAATCTCTTTAAATTATGGAATAAAGATCCATTAAAGCAAATGCCTCAAGAACCATAAGAACATTTTCTAGTGTCCTGAACTTACCCAAGCTAGCAATAACTAACTAAAACTAAATAATAACTAAAAGAATAAGCAATGTTAATGACAACTTTTTTCTTCTTAATTATGCCTTCTAGTTATTTTGTAATTATGTACATGATTACACTATACGAAAATTTATGCAGTTTTGGGGAAAACAAAAACAGTAAGTGAATAATATACTTACTAACCTGTCTTCATTCCTTCATATATTCAGAGCAGACGTATCTATATAAAATTTTGCTCCTTATACAAAATAAGTTTAATATTAGATTTATCTTAAAAATAAGATGAAGCTATTTGAGATGGTATGATTCATTATATATTGACTAATAGATTAAAAAAAAACCTTTTTAGTGCATATAGCATTTTGTATTTTAAAGGATGGAAATGTAACCTTTTGACTCAGAACATTTAAAAAATATTAATACGATAAAAGTGATCAATTATTCCTAGAAAAAGTACCTATTAAAACTGAAGATATGGGACCAGCAGATGGTGTATAGTTATGTCGCTTGACTCCCACAAGGCTTGACTCCCACCGTTTGAGTCCTGAACAGGGTGGCTTAAAACTCATGCCAAGTGCATGTGCATGCATGCCCAAAATCCTGAGAGGAGAATGGAGGAGAAGGGATTGCAGCGTGACCATCCCCCCTGGGGGGTGATTTCTCGCTTTCTGTCTCTATGTCTCTCTCTGTCTGTCTGGCGAGCACATGTGCCCTATAGTGAAAAACCTCTCAAAAAAACAAACAAACAAAACAACAGCTGCAGACGACACTATTTTATTATATGAACAAGAATCAATAGTTTTAGTTTACAAATTAAATGGGCAAAATCTTTATAGTGGCTTTGTTCTATATAATTAATACAGGTATAAAGCATGTCATCTGATTCATAAGAGGAAGATGTCTATCTATTTGCCTGAAGTTAGTTGTCTGTCTTATTTTGATCTAAGTAAGAAATGCACAGAATATGGGCCAGCAAGTGGCATGGTGGTTAAGGTGCTGGATACCACATGGTTGACTCCATTGTTTTAGTCCTAGATCCAATGGCTTGAGAAACACACTGGGCATGTGTGCATGCATGCCCAAAGGCCCTGTCCTTTTGGGGGGTGATTTCCCACTTTCCGTCTCTTTGTCTCTATTATCTCTCTCTGGTGAGTGCATATGCCTTATAGCAAATATCTAAACAAAGAAAAGAAATGTACAGAATATGTTGGCTACAGGTGAATGTATGTTGTTTCCTACTGAATGAATCATCTTTGTTCCTTTCAAAGAACATATTAGCCAATGTCTATACAGCTACTATGAGTCTGGACGTATGGATGACATTCAATATGTATTTCTTGTTTCCTAAGAGTCACTCAGTCACCAAAAATTGGAAAGTATTTAGTGAATAGGGAACTTTTACTTTCTATGAGAAAAAAGAAAAATTTAAGGGTAATAAAAATAAAAGAAGATCCTCTCTCCAATAACAAGTGATCTAGTGTCGGAATGAATAAAAACATTGTTGAACATATCCACGAAAAGATGCAGGATGAAAACTCAGGGTCCAGATAGGATAATGGTCAAACTGTTAAATGTGTTCTGTTTTGATCTGGCCTGGAGTGTGTTGACCTTGCTTAAAAAGTGGACTTGATGACAGGCACAAACAATTTTGGGGCTGGTGATCTAAAGAGAGATAGGAGTTCACTGGAAAAATGAAAAACTATGGTCACGAATAGCCAGAGTTGTAGCCTTAAGAGAGAGAATGTGTCCTAAGACTACAGATAAAAACATAATTATGTTAAGGGCAGAGGAGGAAGCTAGGTCAAGGGATGAAAAACAAATAAGGAGAAAAGTTGTAAAAGAGTTGGGTAATTTAGGAAACTTGATCTGTGAGCAAAAGGACTGTACCAGGGAATGTGACCAGGGAATGCTCTCCAGGGTTCAAGGGCCCTTTAAAGGCACTACTTTGTCAGGCTAGATTCAGAACCAATTGCTCTGTTTCATTTGAGTAGGTGCCTTTGTTTATCACAAGTGACCACTTCTCAAGGACTCAATCTCCTTGGTTTCATTCTTGAACTTTCATTATTGTTATCAAAAACATGCTTCTCTACTCCCAGCATCTTAGCTGATTTCTTGCTGATTTTGAATACTTGGGTTACAAAGACAACACTTTTCCTAACCTCCCTATCACCCCAATTCCCAAATAAAATAAAAATGCTAAGATACCTCATTCCTGAGGCTGAGAAATGTTAAATTTATCACCCTCAAAGTTGGGACAACAATTGCAATTCTTTTACTCAGAACAAAAGTATAACATCCTTGAGCTCATTCAACAGATATTTATCAAGTATCCTCATATGTTTTTGTTTTATGTACGTGTGCCATGTGTAATATCCATGAGTCATTCTGGGTATGAGTCTCTATTCTATAGCATCCACCCTAGAGGGAAAGCACCAAGCCTTTCAGTTACCAGCTCATGTGGATTCCCTGATTACCCATGACTCTGATCCTACCAGATTTCATTAATGAGAATATTTTTATAGAATGTTAGCACTCTTAAAGTAATACTTTTTAGCTCTACCACATAGTTCTTTGGCCATTCCCTAACACCAGACGTTTTTATATCTGACCTCTGAACTCTTGTTTTGAATTCTCTTTTGTTTCCCGGATGTGAACATGGTAGATGTTAATTAAGCTAGGACTAACTCATAGATTATTTCTAGGATCTTCAAAGTGAAACAATGCCCACATACAAAATCTTAGAAGAGAATTCTATTCTTTTCTTTCCTTATTTATTCAAAGACACACAGTTTATATTTCACAATTGATAGGGAATTATTTAGTACAGCTAGGTTGATTTTTCAATACATTGAGGACATTTGCTCCAGGAAATTTGCCCTACAGCCGTGCTTCTCAGACTTGAATGTGCTCAAGTCATCTGGGAATCTTGTGAATATGCAGATTCTATTCTGTAGATCATTTATATAATATCAACAAATCTGTGCAGTGCAAGAAGTTCCTTCCTGAGCCCTGAGCTTGTTAGAAATGCAGACTTTTGTGTCTTACTTCAGATCCACTGAATAGAATCTGCACTTTAACAAGACGCCAGGTAATTTTTTTGCACACAAGTTTACAAAACATCATCCTAAAGATCACAGAACCAGCTATGGAGCAGCAAAAGCAAAAGCACAAATGCTATATTCTCTCTGATTATATCTCTACTGTGTCCCCTGATTATTCCCTGAGGGTGCAGCTGAATGTGATATGGAGTCATTCATGTGAAGAGAAGTAGCTTGTCCAAACCACCTTCCTTTATATTGAATCTTGAAACATTGATGTCATTTCATATAATGCATCATATACCAATGGTTGTAGACTGATATTTGAGGGCTGTGTATATACTGAAGATATGTTTTGTTGGTTATGTTGTTTGTCTTGCACATGATTAAGACACAGTAGTACTAGGCAGTGATGAGTTGATTAACACCTATTTTCTTTTATTGAAAGAAATTTTTGCTAGAGGGACCATGCACTCACTGATCAGAGACAGAGAGAAAGAGGGAAAGCGAGAAGCACCCTCAATGTGGAGTGAATACACAATCATCTCTCCTCCATTTTTCCTTTCTGAATTTTGAGCATACATACATATGCACCTTTTGTGTTTTTCAAGAAACCAAATCGGAGATTCGAATTGTGTAGTCAGCCATGTGGAATCCAACTGCTTTAACCACCACACCACTGGCTGGCCCCAACATCTATTTTCATATCTAAAGAAAATTATGGATATCATAAATAGTATATTTAGGCATTTGAGTCTGAGATTCTTTTTTTTTTTATTTTGGAGAGGTTTTTGCTACAGGGTGTGTGTGCTTGCCAGAAAGAGGGAGACAGAGAAACAGAAAGTGAGAAATCACCTCCCAGGGGAGATGGCCACGCCACAAACCCTTCTCCTCCATTCTTCTCTTGGGATCTTGGGCACGCATGCACACACGCCCAGTATGAGTTTAAGCCACCGGGTCCAGGACTCAAACCACAGTTGAGTACATGGGAGTCCAGCGACATAGATATTACTCCGTTTGTCCCGAGTCTGAGATTCTTTGAAACAACAATCTACAATGTAAATTCAATGAAACAGTAGTTTGAGAATTATAAACTTATAAACAGGTATAAGTTGAGGGCAAAAAAGGTTTCTGTGATCCATTAGTGTGGTTAACTGAGGATAACAAAAAAATTAGTTGAATGATATTTCAAAGGCTTTAAATTATAATGTATCATGTGACTTTCCAGTGCAACATTTCCCAAACTTATTTAGTCATGAGACCTTTTGTCACAGAAGCTCTCAGAGAGTTTGAGTTCTATAGAATATATTTTACAACAGAGTTCAAGAAACTACAGCCTGCAGACCAAATTCAACCCACCACCTCTTTTTGTACTCCCCATGGCTATGAACAGTTTTTACATATTTAAATGTTCAGAATAAAAGGACATTTCATAATACATGAGTAATTCAAATTTCAGTGTTCATTAGTCAAGTTTATTAGAACACAGTCATGCTCATTTGTTTACATATCACCTGTGGTTGTTATCTTACAATGGCTGAGCTGATCAGCTGAGACAAAGATCGCATGGCTTGCAAAACTGAAAATAGTTATTTTCACAAAAAATTTCCTTTACACAAAAAAATTAGTCAATACCTGCTTTAGGCACACCACTGAAAACCTTCTTCATCTGGAAAATTATAATGATCAGAACACTATCATTTCTTTTTTTTTTTTTTTTTTGAAGGCATACAGGTGTGAAAAAGACACAGCGTTCTATAGCAAATCAATGTTTTCTTCAATAGACCCTTAAAAATCAATGTAAATAATGTAAAATACCCATTTTAACAAATTAAGAGAATTTCTTTTTGAAGATCACCACAAACTATTTTTTTCAGACTTCTGAAAAAGTTATATCTAGGCCAGTTGTGTTGGCTAGTAGTAACACGATTCTCTGTGAAACTGGTCAAACAGGTTCATTTCCAGGGATCTTCCCCTGTATAAACTGGGCATGCATGCACCTGTGATCTGGGCTTAGAAATTAAAATTGAACAAATTAAAATATATGTATTATTCATTTGAACATAAGAATAGACTAGTTCATGTAAATATCAAAAACAAATGTTTTATATAAAAAATAATTATATTGGGCCAGCAGGTGGTATAGAAGTTGAGTTCTGGGATCCCACATGGCTGATTCTGAGGTTTGAGTCCCAGACCAGTAATTTGAGAAACATGCCAGGCATGTATGTGTACATGCCCAAAATCCTGGGAGGAGACTGGAGAATGGATTATGCCGTGTCCACTCCCCTGGGGGTTGATTGGTGATTTCTCACCTTTCCTTTCTTTCTCTCTTTGTCTCTCTCTGGTGAGTGCACAATTCCTATAGCAAAAACTGAAAAATAAAAATAAATGGTCCAGAGTGGCATTCTTTGACCTTCTTTTGCATATCTTTACTTTGTATGTTTTTATATATTTATTTTATATTTTATTTATTATCAGAGGATACATGCTCTAATTAGAAAGAGTGACAGACAGGCAGAGAGTAAGACAAAGAGAGAAAATACCCCTTGATGGGACTTGGTCACACCACAATCCTTTTTCTTCCATCCCATCAGGATTTGGGGCATGCATATACATATACCTGGAGTGTTTTTCAAGCCGCTGAGACTGGAATTCAAACTCTGGTTGGCTGCATGTGATCCAGCTCCCTGTACATAGTACTTAACCACTGTGTATGGGGTCAGTCCTGAATATCTTTTAAATACATAGTTTAATAAGAGGCAGCTAGATTGTCTTATCTATTTTGAAATTCAATCCATTATGATATTGCACCTCATTAAACCTATGGAAAATTCCCCTGATTTCTTGGGAAAGAATGCAAACGAAAAAGGCAAATACTATCTTAGAATTCTTTCAGAAGTATATTTTATTTTAGGGATATTCTGAAGGGGTGTCAGGGAGTGCCAGAATTTATTGTATCATAGTATATTCTTCCTGTATTCTTTGTAACTGAGAATAAATAATTATGTTTTACATAATTATTATTATACTCATAATTAATATTACACTCAGGCACACACACATGAAAAATTTGACAGGTCCTAATTTAGGAATGTACTATGTTTCAAATGTTTCTTTGTAAGCAACTTGATTCCTGTTAAACTGAATTGACTTATACTAATAGTATTAAGGAATCCATCTGTTTGGAGTATTTATGATTTGGTGTGATAATGTATTCAGAATGCTACTTGAAAGACAGAAACATGGTTCCTTTCTTGTCGACTAGCAATGATGTTGGGACCCTTATCAGTTGAGTGACATCTGGAATTTCTTTGGTTCCAAGTTATTTCTGAGCATCCTTGGTGAGGGGCTAGAAGAAAGAACATGATGAATATCAGATGAGTGGGTGGTGAAGTGACTTTCCTTGGATGAAAAGCAGGTCCTACAGTTTTTTACCCTATTGCTTCTGTGCAATGGATCAAGTCCTGTCTTGTTTTCTGCTGTTTTGCCACATCCTCCTGCATTTGTTTGGCCTCTTTCAACTCAAATAGGTAATTTGTTGACTCATGTAACTTGAAAGTCTAGTTGTAAAAGGTAGAGTTCACTTCATACATGTTTAGATGTCATCAGAACTTTATTTTTGTTCATCTCTCAGCTTTTTCTCTGTTTTGGTATCATTTCTATTTACACTAAACCTTCCTGTGAGGTTATATATATATATATATATGACAAACAGCATGAATAGCTATTCTGGAAGGAAAGATACCTGTCTTTATTTATTTATTTATTTATTTTGCCTATGTTTAAATGGCCACATTTCTGTTAGTGGAAAGGGGAAGTCTTTGATTAGAAGTCCCTACTACAAAATTACATGGAGTGGGCTAGGAGAGTTGGTGAAGGGACTCTGGAAGACATTGAGGAAAAACTCATTCTGAGCTTCTTGCTTCTACATGAAATTAAGGACCTTTTGTAATTTTTACATTTTAATTGTTAACTTGAATTAATTTATTATAGCAATTAAATGATTTGAATGAAATAGAGAATTAGATTCCAAACTATAGATAATATACAATTTTAGAAATCTCACTCTACATCCAATCTAATACTCTTTAGCCCCAACTACATATGGCTTCATGCTCTAGAAAATGTCTGTTTCTTTCTTTCCTGTAACTGCTATTCCCTTATGTTTTTTTTTTTTTTTTTCCCAATGCAAGAACTATTATGCCTTTTATTGAGAGGAAAGCTGTGACTCAGGAGGTCAGATAACTTTTCCAAGGTCTTGATCAGTAAATAGTATAACTGAATCTTCATCAGTTCGAAATTGTTTTATTTTCACCATAGTTATTACCTTTCTATTAAACACCTTGCTAGTCAAACGAGTCCTTAATTTATTTATTCATTCTCCAAATATTTACTAATGGGCACTTTTCTCAACACTGAGGACACATGGTGAACAAAACAGACAATTCCTTGCTTTCATGGAGCTGTCCTAGTGAAGAAGACAAAAAATAAACAAATAGATATATACTATGTCACTTGACACTAAGTATTGGAGAGAAAGATGTGGGAAAAGAATTCTTTTTAATTAGGGTGATTAGGAATGACATCTTTGAAGCTAGGGAGCATGGCTGGAGGAATACTGGAGGAAAGGGCATCTCAGACAGGAGAACAAGAAGACAAAGGCTCTAAGTTTGAATGCCTTTGGCATGCTTACAAGGAGCAGCAAAAAAGCAAGGGGCTTGGAAACAATTTTCAGTAGGAGTGAACACAGTAGGGGATTAGATCAGAGAGGTAGCCAGAGCACACTTTAGCTAAAAAGATCAGAGAAATGGCAACTACCAACTGTCTATTCTCATTTTCAGAAAGAAAATAAATCTTTTATTGTATTAACAGTGTTAACCTAGAAAAAAATGAAAAAAGAGAATCTCTTATTATTTCTACACCCGTAAGTGAGTATTCAAGTTTACATGTTCAATTATTTAGTCATTCATTCTTTCAGTCAACATTATGCACCCGCTATACCCCAGATCCTGAGCCAGATGCTAGAACTATGAAAAAGGAAAAGATACATAGTTTTCTGTCCTATAGAATCAGATGTGAGATATACAATGGGAGAATGTACAATATATACAATGGGAGAATGATTGGGTTGACAAGGGCATTTTGTATTACTGTCCACAAATGTTTTTCCCCAAAAGGTAGTTTCTACAAGCACTAACTGGAAGCCTGCCATTTACTGACATGTTGCTACAAATTTTTTAATTAAATGTTTTACTAGAAATATAGTCAGTGTGATAATGGATCCATCTTACTACTGTTTCAGAAGATTTAAAAGTATCTAATTTCCATGTCACATCCATTAAAAATGCATGATATCATGCACTCTGGGGAACAATCCATTTTATCATTTGAAGTGGAACCAACAAAACATTACTCAAAAGGGAAACAAAGGTGACAAGGCACAGAATAACGTGAAATAGTATACATACACCTATCATGACCCTTCCTGAGGTTAATCTGACTGAGAATAGTTTTAAAAAGAAACAAACCAGAGAAGCAAACCACATTCCATTTTCCTCAGTGTAAATCAGGACGAAATAAAGCTAATGCAAAATGCAGAAAACATTTTTAGCATTGGTTTCCTCTGCACTGAAATGAGGAAAACAGAGCATACGAAAGGCCAAATAAGGGGACTACATAATGAGCTGTGGGATTAGAGAGGATGCAGATCTGCGGAGAGGCCTCTGGCTCCACAGCTGAACTGCCCCTGGCCAGCTGGCACCCACACAGCCCAAGGCTCTTTCATGTGCTTGGCCTCCAGAGCAAAAGAGGAAACCTGTGGATATGCTCTTTCCAGTACCCACTCCCTTTCCCTTCCATCACTTTCAAATGTGTTTACATTTGTACTCACATATTTCATATAAGTCACTAAAGTTGGTTATATATTATGGCTACAGAGTGCTATATTACATTCTCAAGTGCAGGAAAAGGCTGTATGTTAAGTTGCCAAATCAGATCCTTGCCAGAATAGTTCAAGCTAATAAAAAGATTTGTACATTATTGTTAAATAGATGAGATGTGATGGACAAGGAATACTATGTAGAGTCAGCAAATAGAATCGCTGGACCTCACTTGCCTTTTCACTGGTATTTCTTCTACAGGATCTTCAAGTATTTGAGAATTTAAACATTTGTATACTAATGTTTTATGAATGACTGTAAATTTGAATCTGAAGTTAGATCAGGTATTATTTAAACTGAGACTTACAGTATTTTGAACAATACAGATGATCAATAAATGCTACTTTATGAAAGAATGTGTATCTGAAAAAATAGATATATACACAACTATCAGATTGCAGAAGAAGTAAGAACAACTTTATCGTTTGAATCTAGTCCTATTTCATCCCCATGGAGAAAAAATTCTATCAAATTTAAGATTTCCTCTTTATTATGATTTAATTTTAACTATCCTTAACACTCTAATTTTTAGCTGAATCTTTGACTGAGTAATTGAGAGCAATTAATTTTAATGACTAATTTGGTCTTATATCTTTAATAAGTTTTTGAAAGCTTTGTGTTGCATACATTTTCTTAGAATCAAACAACACAAGGAATTTTTAAAAACCATGGCTCTTTAAGTCTTTCAACTTTTTGAAGTCTTAAAGTCATTTAGTTTCAGTCATTTTGTAGCTGAAAAAAAGTGACTTTAAAGATCCCTATATAAGAATTCTCTAGGAGTGCCTAGTCAGAAAATTAAAGCAGAGGAAGAATTAATTTCTGTGTTATAGGTCCCATAATTGGTTGATAATAAATAAGAGAACAAATTATTTAATTTTTTATAGTTTTCACATCTTTGGGTAAGCCTTTCAGATTGTCACATTTTGCCACTGTGCTACCATCCAGGTCCCAGTGCATGACCTTTTTGTTCTTTTCCTATAGAGAGGTTTTTGCTATAGGGCACATGCACTCACTAGAGACACAGAAAGCAAAAAATCACTCCCCCCCAGCGGAATGATCATGCCACAGTTCCTTCTCCTCCATTCTCCTCTCGAGATTTTGGTCATGCGTGCACATGTGCTTGGTGTGAGTTTTAAGCCACCACCAGATCTGGGACTTGAACTGTGGTCAACTATGTGTAAGTCCAGAGATGTAATCATTATGCCATCTGCTGGTCCCAACACATGACCTTTTAAATCACCTCAATGGGGCTGAGACTTCAAGGCTTGGAACTGTCTCTTTTATGCTTTGCCATGGAAGTGACAAATGTAAATTTTTTCCTCCCTGAAGTTAGAACCAATTACATGGCTTTGCCTAACCACAGAGGGCTGGAGAATGAGGAGAGGATGATGGAATGTTTGGTGTGCACCATGGTCTCTGCCACAATAATTTCAGGGACTATAGATGAAAGCCACAGGAGAGGAGGTAGTCAGCTATGTGGTCTCAAGGTGATAGCAATGATATTTGGTGGGGTGTAAGAAGGGAGTGGCATGGGGCTATTGTTGAGTGCTCACTGAGGGCATGGGGCTATTGTTGAGTGCTCACAGTGAAAGCTTCTTAAGTAAAATTGGAAGAAGAATAGTTTGTGGTGCAGGAATGACAAGGTTCATTTTGGTCAGTACTGATGTCTATGGAGCCTTATGAAGCATGTCCAATAGAAACTGCAAGTCTGGAAGCTCAAAACAGAGTCACAACTAGCTATCGATATTTGGACACTGTCACAAAATTATAAAGATTGAAAACCTATAGGTGAAGGATTCTCTCAAAGGAGAAAAAATAAAATGAGATCAGGTGAGATTTTTAAAAGTTAAATTGTTTATGCAATCTGGATAGACTGATTATATCCAGATAGACTCAGGAAATAGAGGTCAGAATGTCTGCTTACACAAGACTATAATTAACTGGATTTTGACTTACTGTTGCAGAGGTGAGAGACAGACACATCAGGATATTCACTAAGTGCATTATTTACTTGACAAAGAAATAAAAAAAGATTTACTTTAGATAGTGAAGACCAGCTTGGCACTGCAGATGATTGGGCACCAAGAGAGTTTATTAAATAAAATATGTAGAAACATTGATTCTACATCTTAAACATCTCTCTCAAGTGGTTTTCAAACTATGTTTCTAACATGAGTCTCTAGAGCAGCTGCAGAATGCAAGGGGAAAGTGGAACAGTGACACATCTTCCATCTCCAGCAATCTCAGCTCTGTGGTTTTTTTATATTGTAGAATTTCATATGAAATTTCGTTCCATACTGCAAACAAAACAAGAAACACCTCTTTCCATCTCCTAGGTGAGGTTTTAATAATTTTTTCCTTGGATTATTGTATTATCCTTCTTGTCAGTCTCCCTACCTCTGGTCTCACCCCTTTGTAATCCACCCTCCACATTGTTTCCAAGGTGATGATTCTGACATTGGCATCTACAAGGTATTTATTGACTTTCTATCATCATTTGTACAAAGTTAAACTTTAAAAAAATGACACTTTGAAGGCACATAATAACCTGGCCTTGACTTACTTCTCTCCAGTGTCATTTTCAGGTTTGTTCGCATTTATTTTTTGTGCATCTGTCATAACAAATGACTTGCATGTAGAGTGAGGTCTGGAATGCCTTCTGCTTATCTAATTCAACTTCTCAACTGCAGCTTTAGCATAACCTCATTTTTGAAGATTCCTTGATCTCCACTTAGTTCAGTTAGAAGTCCTACTCTGCAGCTTCTGTAGCAATGAATGCCGGCATCTCCAACTGCATGTATCTCTCATTATTGTATTAGTTTATATCTCCAATGGATTGTAAACACCTCAAGGAAAGGGACAGATTCATCAACTCTGTTTTCTTGACCTTGACACTGTACTTGATCCCCAACCTGGTTACACAAGCACATGAATGAAAGTCACCATTGTTGGGAATTGTTAACATAATAGATTTTTGTCTTTTTGATTCATTGAAAGGAGTTCAGTAAATCTTAACTAAATGGCTTCTCAGTATTTTGTTGATATTGTTTTTGATATTTTTGTTTCTATGTCTTTAAAATGTAATAGCTCTTGTAAGTATAATATTTGAAAGTAACATTTCAGAATATTAGGACCTTTTTAATTTAAAATATAAATACTAATATAAATATGAAATATAGACTAGCTATAAAGCAAGAATTTGGACAAAAATATCTTCTTTAAGAGAAAATATCACTGTAGTCTTTCTGTTCAGAATGTTCTAAAATACTGATTTCTTTTATAGTGCCCAGACACCACATTTTTGTTCACAGCACCCATTACTCACAAGTGGAAAGTCCTTAGCCTGCTTTCCAGAGCATCTGTAATCTGATCCCAAAGGGCATTCTCAACCACATTACTAACTAATCTTTTAACATATTTTTTTTCCTCATCTAAACCTTTTTTTTTTTTTTTTTAATACTTACTCTGTTTGGCCTTGGTTGATATTTTTACTCTGAGGACTTAGTCCTCTTGATTTCTGGAAAATTCTTCAGAATTACATTTTAGAATATTGTTTATCCACTCTTTGTTCTTGTCTTTGATATTTCTGTGAGGAAGATATTAGACCTTTTATGACTCTTAACATTAAAAAAAAAATTCCTCCATTGCTTTTTCTTTCTCCACTGTGCTAGAGAGATATTCTGTTTTCACCTCCTAAATTCATCTTCAAGTATGACTTGCCTTTTGTATGATTTTGTATGCTGAGATTAAAATAAAATAAAAGTGACTATTTTTATTTGGCTTTTTTATGGCTTGTTTCAAAACTTTCTGTTTTTATTTTACAGGTGCAGTTTTTCCTGTATATTTTAAACACTGTAAACACACCTTTGTAAACTCTGTTTCATATTTTCTGTGATTGCTAGTTCCTCCTGTCTTGTGAACTGTCTTTCATGATGTGAGTGCCCTGTTTTCTTTCATTTTCTCTTGCAAGGTTTCTTCAGAGGAGGCACTCTTTTTGGAGATAAGGATTAAGCACCCTCGGTGGTTTTCACAGGTGTTTTAATCAGTATCCTCAAGATTCATTGATTCTGGGGACCAGCAGTTAGTGTAATAGCTATGTCGCTGGACTCCCATGTAGGCGACCGCGGTTTGAGTCCCGGACCCAGCGGATTAAATTTACGCCAGGCGCGTGTGTGTGTGTGTGTGTGTGTGTGTGTGTGTGTGTGTGTGCCCAAGATCCTGAGAGGAGAATAGAGGAGAAGGGATTGTGGTGTGGCCATCCCCCCCGGGGGGGGGGGTTTGATTTCTCACTTTCTATCTCTCTGTTTCTCCCTGTCTTTCTGGTGAGTGCACGCACCCTGTGCACTCTCAAAACCTCTCAAAAAAAAAAAAAAAGATTAATTGATTCTGAATTATCTTTTATGTTATGTTTTTCAGCCTGAAAATCTCCAAGTGCTTTGGTATTGATAATTTTGTCCCCATTCCCACATGCAGCACAGTCTTGTAGTTTTCATCTCACTAGAAAACTCTTGTTTCACCCGCGGGATGGGGCTATTGGCTCATTTCCAGCTGCTACCTTGGGTATGTAGGCAGAGCTATTCTGCTTCCTTCAAGATTAATGCAGCTCTTTCTGTGGTTCTGAATTTACACAGGAAGGCCAGTTCTTATTCTTGCTTTGAACATATTTTCCTGGGTCAGATTCTGGCCTTGAATAGCCATGAAAACCCCAGGCTTTGAATCCTGTAATCTCTCCTAGTTCTTGATTATGTGTCCTCTTTATTCTAGCATTTAGAGATTTTCTCTCTTTTTTGGGGGGTGTTCTGCTATATATTTAATATCTAATAATACTTCTTATCCATATATGTTTGGAAATGTAGTGTTCAACCCCTTTTATATGGGATATTGCCTATATTTCTTTTTTAAAAAAATTTTACTTCAATTGTCAGAGGGCCCATGTGCATAGCAGAGAGAGAGAGAAAGAAAGTACCCCTGTAATGGGGCATGACTGTGCCTCCAACTTTATTTCTACACTTCTTCCCCTCAAGATTTTGAGCACACATGCCTGGCATATTTTTCAAGTCTCCACACCAGGTTTCAAATTGCAGTCTACTATGTGAGATACTGTTGTCGATGTACTATGCATAACCACTGTGCTACAGGGCCAGCCCTACTTATAATACTATTTCTTGCCTCTCAAAATATGTAGTCCTTAGTTTCTATCGTCTGAGTTTCTCTGCCCGTTGTAACTTTATTCATTCTTTCATGATGTGAGAATTCCATAAAGGTAGGCTCTTCAATGTTTATCCCTTCCTAAGTTAGCTCTTAATCAATTACTGAATTCTTTTTTTGTTTTTAAGTTGTCAGAGGACACACACACTCACAAGAGACAGAATTATAGAGACAAAGAGAGAAAGCATCCCTCAATGGGCACAGTCACACTGCAATCTCTTCTCTTTTTCTTCATCCTGTCAGGATTTTAGAAATGCATGCACATGCTTAAAATCATGTGTTTATCAAACTGCCAGAGCTGGGATTCAAACTGCAGCAGGCCATGTGGGATCTGACTCCCTTAAACATTAGACTTCAGGGCCAGGCCTTCAAAACTTCTTTGACGTCCATTTGATACTTAGTCATATTTTCCCAAATTACTTTAAGGCCAACATTTGCCTTCTTGTGAGATTATAACATCATTGAGATTAGGGACTGTGTCTTAAGTGTCTTGATATTTTCCGTAATGTAGAACTGGTCATACAGTAAATTCATTTTAATGAAAGAATGACTGAAATAAAAGACACAATAAAATAAAAATAATTTTGCAATGTATTAGTTTTAATGTAAAAGGATCGAGGCATCCAGGGAAAAAGATTTATTTGAATTTTCTTTTATATTTTGCTTACTCATTTTATTTAGGATTCAAGAATTTATAGGTTAGAGAGATTTCATACAAGGTGCTAGGTTACTGAAGGAGAACCAAAAGATTTTGTGTCAATCCAGTCTAGGAAATGCCTGCTTATCAAAAAAAGAAGTGTCCGTAAGGGGGAGCAGATTAGCTACTTTTGTAGATGTCTGCTTAACATTTAGTCTTGAGTAAATGAATAAACACATAGTTGCTGCTTCTCAGAGCTACTTTCACAGGGAAATATTTCTGAGTTCCACTTCATGGGAGCTCAGGAAGGTATGGGATGCAAATTACATTCCAACACTGAACTGGCCTATCAAGCCTTCAAAACTTTTGAACTCTTTGGCTTTAACTCTCACATGAGAACACCCAAGGGCACCTTCAAATTAAAAATAAACACACTCTTCTAAAAAGTTCTGGATGTGTAATTTGGTAGAAATTTAAAGGATGTCTTTTTATAGTAATAGAGTCTCTAAAGAAAATAAAATTCAGGTAAGGTTACGTCCTTTGCAGTTATAAGCGTATATAAATGACCTTTAATTCTAAATTCAAACACTTTAGGCATACAACTCCACAACCCATAATTTAGCAGTAAAATATATGGTGTAATATTTTTAATTCTAGCCAGATTTTTAATCTATTAGATGGTATTACATAAATAAAAATAATAGCTAACATTTATTATATAATTGCCTTACCTTAAGCTAAGTTGTTACACTTTACAATTATCTTGTATAAAATCTAAACAACCTATGATGTTGCTATTACTATTCCCATTTGCAGATGGGTAAATCTGTGATGCAGAAAGTTTAATTAATTTACCTTAACCCCAGAGTGGATAATCTTAAACAACTGTGAAATACCAGTGGACCTTCTTTTTATTCATGTTCCTACTATAGAAGACACACACACACACACACACACACACACACACACAAACACAAAAACAAGAATATTAAAAAATATGTGTGACAAAGTAGAATTAAAGTAGGAATTTATTTTGGTGCAAAAATTTTTTTTTAAATCCTTGCACAGTATGTATTTTCCATGAACTTTCTGAATACCCCCATCATATTTTCCATTCAGAGTAGAATCATAAATAACTGTCCATAGGGATCTGGAAGGAAGCTTAAAATGGCAATACATTTATCCCCCACTATGCCATCTTGAGGCGTACAGGTGAAAACTTTTACAGACCTCTAGAAATCTTTCCCAGTCATATTTTGTAGTGAAGATAATTTATCTGAAGGGTTTATTTACACTAATCTTATTTATTTTTGATTTACTTATTTAAAGTTTCTTGAGTTTAAAATATGATTTTAAAACAACAATGACATGCCTTCAAGAAGTTTGTGGAAAATGTGTATTATGATAAAACTATACATGAATTTCAGATTTATTTTGCACCACAATAAACTCATGCTTTAATTTTTTCTTTGGTGAAAATTTTTTTTGAAATCTCCTCAAATAGGTATTTTTACTATGTATTGAAAAAATAGAGTAACATTTTCATCCCTATGATTAAAAATACCCCACATTGATGGAAAATTAAGACTGTTTGTGCTATTAGTGCACTGGTTAAATTCTTGGGCAATAAAATAAAAAGGCACTAAATTATAGCAAGATATTTCAACTTCTTTTTTTAATTTAATTTTATTTACTGTTATCATAACCTCTTTTATATTACATTGGGTCACATATATCTTTACAGTGTATTATATTTCCTTTTCCAGCACGAATACCATGCATATCAGTCAAGACAAAGATATCGCTATCCACATCATCAAATAGCTTTTCATCATTTTTTGCAGATTATTATTTTTTTTCTCATTAGTTTAAAAATATTCAATTAGTATATATCATTTGACATATAAGATAGAATTTACCCAACATGAAATACCTCTCAGACCAGTCCAGTTGAGAATACTATACATGTCATCATCAACAAGTAATAAACCATTTCTGTGTCCCACTAATGTCATGCCTCTCTATTTGTTCTCTTGCTATCCTTCTCTATATTCCTCTTTTACCATCCCCTCTCCCTATTCCACACTGTTTTCAGCATTTGTAACTATTTTCACTGCTTTTATGCCCCCAATATTTTCATCTCTACCATAAATTGTGGATAGTTAGTATGTATAAGTGAATATATACAGTATCTTTCTTTCATATCCTGGCTTGCTTCACTCAGCAATAAGTTTTCCACATTTGACCACTTTCTATCAGATTCCAGGATCTTGTTGTTTTTTATGGCTGAGTAGTATTCCATAGAGTATATGAGCCACACATTTTCCATCCAGTCATCTGTTTGTGGACATTTGAGTTGGTTCCATGTCTTAGCGATCGTGAATAATGCTGTAATAAGCACTGATGTGCAAGTGGTTTTCTGCCTGAGCCCTTTGGGTAGAAACCTAGAAGTGGAATTGCTGGATCAAATAGTAGTTTAACTTGTAGATCTTTGAGGAACCTCCATATTGTTTTCCACAGTGACTGAACCAGTTTACATTCCCACCAACAGTGTAGGAAAGTTCTCCTTTCACCACATCCCCACCAATACTTATCATTTTTTTGTATTTTTAATCCTTGCCATTATGACAGGGATTAGGTGGTAACTCATTGTGGTTTGAATATGCTTCTCTCTTATGGTGAGGGATGTTGAGCATTTCCTCATATGCTTTTTGGCTATTTGTGATTCTTCCTTAGAGAGATTTTTGTTCACCTCATTTCCCCTCTTTTATTTGGATTAATCTTTTTTTTTCTCAAGTAAGTCGCTTGAATTTCCTGTGTATGCTGGTTATCTTATATTGACTGGGGCATATTTGACAAAAATATTCTTCCATTCTGAGGGTTGTCAATTCACTCTTGTTATTGTGTCCTTTGCTGTGCAGAAACTTCTTAATCTGATATAGTCCCACTTGTTTATTTTAGGGATTATTGCCTGTGCTTTGGGAGTCTTATTTAAGAACTCTTTGCCTACTCTGATATCCTCCAGAGTTTCCCCAGTGTTTTCCACCAGTAGTTATATAGTTTGAAGTCTTAGGTTCAAATCTTTAATACATTTTGAGTTGATTTTTGTTAATGTTGAAAGATGGAGATTCAGTTTCATCTTTTTCCAGGTGGATACCCAGTTTTTCCAGCACCCCTTTCTAAAAAGGTTTTCCTTTTTCCTATGGATTGACTGGTATTCTTTGTCAACAATCAGTTGAGTATAAGCTTTGGGATTTATTTTTGGGGTCTCTATTCTATCCCATTGGTCCACTTGTCTGTTTTGTGACAATACCATGCTGTTTTGATTATCACAGCTTTATAGTATATTTTGGGGTCAGGGAGTGATATGCCACCTATTCCACTCTTTTTGCACAGGATTGCTTTGGCAGTATGAGGTCTTTTATGATTCCAGATAAATTCTGTGATTGTCTTTTCTAGATCTGTTAAGGATGTCTCTGGTGTTTTGATTGGAATTGCATTAAATATGTAGATTAATTTGGATTAAATTGCCATTTTGTTTATGTTAATTATTCCAATCCAAGAACATGGGATGTCCTTCCCTTTTTTAAGGTCCCTTTCAATCTTTTTAAAGATTTTTATAGTTTTCTTTGTAAAGGTCTTTGATTTCCTTAGTTAGGTTTATTGCTAGGTATCTTATATATTTTGTGTCTGTGGTAAAAAGGATTCCTTTTTTTCAGTTCTACTTCATTCAACTTGTTGTTCATATACAGAAATGCTATAGATTTTTGGATGTTCATTTTGTAACCTGCCACTTTACTGCATTCATTTATTACTCTGAGAATTTTTTTTCATGGAACCCTTTGGGTCTTCGTGTCATCTGCAAATAAAGATATTTTGAACTCTTCTTTACCTATTTGAATGCATTTTATATTTCTCTCTTTTTTGATTGCATTGGCTATGATTTACAGCACTATATTAAAAAGTAGTGGAGAAAGCGGGCGTCCTTGTTTAGTACCAGTTTTTATTGGAGAAGTTTTTTTTTTTTTTTTTTCAATTCAGTATAATGTTAGCTATAAGGTTTTCATATATGGCTTTCATTGTGTTGAGAAAAGACCCTTCTAGACCAATCCTTCTGAGAGTCTTAATCATGAAAAGATGTCATATTTTATCAAATGCTTTCTCTGTGTCAATTGAAATGATCATATATGGTTTTTATCTTTTTGTTAATATGGTATATTATATTTATGGTCTTGCAGATGTTTAACCACCCTTGTATCCCTGGGTTAAAACCTACCTAGTCATGATGGATAATCTTTGTTATATGTTGTTGGATACGATTTGTAAGTTATCTTGTTGAAAATTTTGCATTTATATTCATCAGGGATATTGGTCTATAGTTTTCCTTTTTTTGTCATGTCCATATATGTTTTGGGAATGAGGATGATGGAGGCCTCATAAAATGAATTTGGAAGGTTTCCTTCCTTTTGGTTCTTTAGAAATAATTTGAGTAGAACAGGGGTTAACTCTTCCTTAAAAAGTTTTGTAGAATTCAGAAGTGTAGACATCCAGACCTGGGCTTTTCCTTGTCAGGAGGTTATTTATTACTGACTCAATCTCATGGCTTGTTATGGGTCTATTCGGGTTTTCTATGTCCTCCTGATTCAATCTTGATAGATTATATGCATCCAGGAATTTGTCCATCTCCTCCATGTTGATTTGTTTGTTGGCATATGGTCACTCGTAGTATCCTCTAATTATGTTTTGTATTTCTATTGTGTCTGTTGTAATGTTGCCTATTTCATCATATATTTGATTCATCTGTTTTCTTTCTTTATTCTTTTTTATCAGTCTAGCTAATGATGTGCTGATCTTGTTAATCTTTTCAAAGAACCAGCTTTTGCTTTCATTTATTTTCTGTATAGTTTGTTTACTTTCTATTTCATAAATTTCTGCTCGAATCTTTATGATTTCTTTTCACCTGGCATTTGTTGTTGTTGTTTTTCCAATTCCCTGAGGCATGTTAGATTGTATATTTGCCACCTTTTCATCTTTTGTGTATGGACACTAATTGCTATGAATTTCCCACTTATTACTGTTTTTGCTGTGTCCCATAGATTATGAAAACTTGTGTACTCATTATCATTTGTTTCCATAATTTTTTTTATTTCAGAATTAATTTCCATGGCAAGTAAGAAATCATTCAAAAGTAGGTTGTTTGGTTTCCATGTGATTGTGTATTTTTGAGGGTGTTTCTTGAAATTAATATTGAGTTTAATTCCTTCATGGTCAGAGAAAATGCTAGATATAGTGTCTATGCCTTTGATTCTATAAAGGCTTAATTTGTGTCCTATGATATAGTTAATCTTTGAAAAGGTTCCATGCCAAGGTGAAAAAAATGTATATTTTGTGGTCTTAGGGTGGAAAGTTCTATAGATATATGTCAAGTCCATTCGATTTATTGTATCATTTAGGTTGTGTATCTCTCTAGTTACTTTTTGTCTAGAAGATCTGTCTAAAGTATACAATGGGGTCTTGAGATCCCCAACAATTATAGCGTTGCACCCTATCTCTTCTTTTTAGCTCTAGCAGTCTTTCCTTCACATATTTAGGTGCTCCTGAGTTGGGTGCATGAGTTTTTATAAGCACTATGTCTTCTTGCTGAATTAGCCCATTTTCTATTATATAATGCTCTTCTTTGTCTCTTCTTAGAGTCTTTATCTTGAAGCCTATTTTGCCTGAAATTAGTATCACAACTCCAGGCTTTTTTAAATTTCCATTTGCATGATATATCTTTTTCCAGACCTTCACTTTTAGTCTATGTATGTCTTTATCCATAAAGTGACTTTTTTGTAGGCAACTGATACAGGGTTTCTGTTTTTGTTTGTTTGTTTTTATCCATTCAACCAGTCTGTGTCTCTTAATTGGAGAATTTAATCCATTAACATTCAGTGTTATTGTCAATATTTCTGGACCTGTTCCTATCATTAAATGAGCCATTTTCTTGGTGTTTTTTTTTTTTTTTGGTTGTTTTGTTTTGTTTTGTTTTGTTTTCTCTTATAACTGTCTGTCTGACTTTTTGGTTTTCTTGGTATAGCACTCCCTTCAGGACGTCCTGAAGAGCTGGTCTGGAGTTGGTAAATTCTTTCAGGTTTTGTTTATCTGAGAATGTTTTTATCTTTTTTTCCCACATGAAGGATAATCTTGCCAGGTATACTATTCTTGGTTGAAATTGTTTTTTGTTTAACACTTTGACTATATTTCCCCATTATTTCCTTGCTTGCATTGTTTCTCATGAGAAGTCTGATGTTAGCCTGATGGGGGTGACCTCTGTAAGTAACTTGACGTTTCCTTCTTGCCAATTTTAGTATCTTGTCTTTGTGCTTTTAGCCATTCCGGCTATGATGTGCCTTGTAGAGGATCTTCTTGGATTAATTCTATTTGGAGTCCTATGCATTTCTTGGGTCTGGATATTTGAGTGCCTCTCTAGGTTTGGAAAGTTTTCTTACAGGATTTCATGAAATAAATTAGCAATGCCCTTATTATTTTCTTCCTCTTCTAAGATACCGATTATCCGGATGTTGGTGCACTTGATGGTATCTAGTATTTCTCATATATTGTCCTCATTTTTCTTGGTTGTTTTCCCAATCTTTTTGATACTTATTTTTAGGTCAGAAATTTTGTCTTCTACATTTGAGATTTGATCTTCTGCATGATTTAATCCACATTTAATAGTTTTGAGGGAAGTTTATTTTCCTGCATCACATTCTTCATCCCTAACAATTCCAGTTGACTCTTGTTTATGCTCTCTACTTCTTCTTTCAAATTGTGAAAGGACTTCCTCATTTCCTGGAGTTCGTTGTCTTTTTTCTCTTGCATTTCAACTAGTTTGGTCACTACAAATATTCTGAATTGCTTACCTAACTTTTCCACGACCTCCATTGTGTTGTGTGTGGGTGATGCAGAATTGATGTTTTCCCATGGGGGAGAGACATTTTGTTGGTTGCTCATATTTCTTGTGCCTCTGCGATTGTTCCTAGTCATCTGGTGGTCTATACATTCCTTCCTAAATTATTCGAGGTATCCCTGAGCATTCAAAGGTGTGCATGAGTAGAAAATTAACGATCTCTCTTCTGTTCTGCCTCCTGTTGTTGCTCACCAGCACCCTGCACTGTCATCACTGATTCAGGGTGACCCAAAGTTCTCCCTGTTTCTAAAGAACAGGTGTGACTCCAACTAAGCTACTGAGCTTCACCTAAGAAGCAAAGAAAAGATAGTTCAGCGCATATCCAAAACACCAAAGTCCTGAGAGTTCAAAGATGAGTAGGAGAGGGAATGAGCCACAGGTCCTGGCCCTTAGGTCCTGCAGCCACAGATAGCCTGGCGTTAGGCAAGGTCCTGCGCTTGAACCAGTGTCTGGATGGGGTGGGGAGAGACATAAGTTTGTCTTAAAGTATCAAGACATAAACCTGAAGTCCAAAGGTGAGTTGGGGAGAGGATGAATAACAGGTCCAGGCCATTAGGATCTACAGCCCCAGGAAGCCTCGAGCTGTCTCAACTTTTGATAAACTAAGTTCACCTTGGGGAGCATACATAAGTACAAATTTCTGTGTTTTCCTTTTCTGCTCTTCTTTATTTCCTTTCCAAGTTTCTAAATTTAACTCTTTTAAAGTTAGCATGGTATGATACATTTTATTGAATATATATGCTTATTTTATAAAATATAACATGTTTTAGGTAATCAGGAAAATCATGAAACATTTTTCTGTTTTTTTCTATGCAAAAATGCATCATGACTTTCCTGATAACCCAATAATACAAATATAATTACAGTAAAATTTAATAAAGAAAATATGTTTATTATGTTAATTAGCTACTTATTTACTTGGGATTGAAGATAAGTGCTCACAAAGCTATTTACTTACTTGTTATTTGATAATACCAGACAAATTTATCAGAAAGAGTGGCTGAATAGGAAGAATGTGAAAATGAGAACTGATTATCCTTTTTACAATTTTTATCATTATACATATTTTCACAAAAATCATAACTAGCTAAATGTCATTTTGCTTCAAATTCTCAATACAATTTAAGAAATCTTTTTTTCTGGATTTCCTCATCCTGAGAGAGTGAATGTGTAAATGGACGATGACTAGACAATCTGTGATAATAGAACTCTGACCACTCTTTGTGGCTACCTGTTGAGATAGCCAAACAACAACTTCTGTAGCACAGTCAGCCAGGAAGGGTCGGTCAGGATTTCGTCAATGAGTCCCAACTGCCCTACATTTTATCCCTGCTTTCAACTCAGGACCAAGGAGAGAAAGCCAAATACACTCCTTCTTTAAATAGTCATAGAATGCTCTATTTTCTAGTTAGCCCATCTCCTGCTTGCCCATGTTAACAGCCTTCCATCTGAGCATATTCGTGGACTTCCTCTTTTTTCTACTATGAAGCTTATCCCATTCCTGCCAAACACAAGTGATGGTGACTGAGTGTCTTGCTATAACAAACTGAATAGCTTCTGTTCATTCTTATATTGGTAGTTTTCATTTAGTTACACATAAACAAAACTGGGAAACAATCAACTGTTTTTGCATATACATATAAAATTGTTTCTATTTTAAACAGTTTCAGAAAGTGAGTGGAAATAGCAAATACTGTCTCTAAGGCCAATATTCAAAAGAGCTTCAGTCACAATGATGGGATGACTCCCGAGGACTTTCTTCTTAGCAAAGATGCTTGAAAAGCACCAGAAAGTTTTTCTTTTTCTTTTCTTGGTCCATAAAACAGAAGACAATTCAATAAAAGTGGGTAATACTTTGCACTTTGTCATTAGGCTTAAATTACAGGTGTACTTCTCATCAGTTTCCAGGAAAGTGAGAAAACAAGAGGAATGAAAGTTTAAAAAAGGTGTGGAGTTTTTTTTTTTTTTTTTTTTTTTTTTTTTTTTTTTTTTTTTGAGTGTCTGGCACCTCCTGTATATGGAAAAGTGACTCCTTTGGCTCTAGTGACTCATTCATTGTTGGCTAAGTTCCCTAAAACCAAGGAATTGGGTGGGAAAACTTGAAGAAAAAAGGGAGGAGCCAGGTAGTAGAGGTGTCAACCTTCAGAACACTGTATTTCCAATACTCTCTGAGAGTTTAATGAACAAGATTAAAACTGAAAGGAAGAAATAATCCTTCATGGATGATATGAAATGTTCTAAATCTTGATTTCCAAATGTTTTATACATTCTTGGCATCACTCAAATAACATGACATCTTAACATTTATGATATTTTCAAGAGGCAAAGACCAGTTCTTTACATCACAGACTTACTTTGTTGTGTATTTTAGTCTTAAAAAGAGAAGATTTGTAATTCACTGCACTTGGTAAATGAACTTGAGAGAGATGCAGAAACTCTTCTCCACAATTTTTTAAATGAAAGAAAATGGCTATTACAACTAGGTGGCAAGCTATACAGCTTGTGACAATTCACTGACCACTTAGAGTACAATATGGTGTCATAAAAGGAGTCATAAAACTTGGTGACTTTCTTCCCCTATTCCATGTTGTTTCACCAACTATATACCTAAATATAAACTAACTTCAAATAAATAGTGCCTGTCTTTAAAAAATTGTGCATGATGGGGGGGCAAATGAGAGGCATAGTGGTAAAGGCACTAGAATTCTACATGGCCAACCGCAGTTTGAATCCCAGACCTGGTGAGTTGCTATCTCACTTTACCTCTCTCTCTGGTGAGTGCACATGCCCAATAGCAAATTAAAATAGTAATAATAAACCCAAATTAAATAATTCTAAAAAAATTGAGCATGATCTAAAACTTCCCACAACTCTGTTATTTAGAAGACTTCCATAATATCGAATAGATTATATGAATTCAATAACTAATTGTATTCTCATTATCTAAAAGAATCTTTATTTAAAAAGATACAGATATAAGGTAGCAGAATTAAAATATTAAATATAAATTAAGTACTTTTTAAAAGTTTCTTCACTTATTTTATTTATTTATTTATTTATTTATTTATTTATTTATTTATTTATTTTTGAAGAGGTTTTTGCTATAGGGCACGTGCACTCACCAGACAGACAGAGAGAGACAGAGAGACAGAAAGCAAGAAATCACCCCCCAGGGGGGATGGTCATGCTGCAATCTCTTCTCCATTCTCCTCTTGGGATCTTGGGCACATGCACAGAAGCACCCAGCATGAGTTTAAGCCACCGGGTCCAGGACTCAAACCGTGGTCAACTACATGGGAGTCCAGTGACATAGCCATTGCGCTAACTGCTGGTCCCTTTACTTATTTTTTGATGAGCAAGAAAGAGTGACAGTACTCCCAGAAGGGTCTTAATACTATAATCCACCCCTACCCTTAGTCACCCTGGATCAGAGGCAAGCAGGTACCTGGTATGCTTAAGGAGATTTTCAGACTTGAACTGAGAACCTTTCCATATAGAATGCTTAAGGAGATTTTCAGACTTGAACTGAGAACCTTCCCATATAGAATGCTTAAGGAGATTTTTCAGACTTGAACTGAGAACCTTCCCATATAGAATGCCTCAGAGCATTATGCTTTACTGTAGTGCCACCATCTGGCTTTGCAATCAAGCACTTTTAATATAAATTTAAGAGTTATTCATTTAAATTTAACTTGGGAGTATTATGGGAAGAAGAATAATCTTTTTGGTTGTCAAACTTGACTCCCTTTGGAACCATCTGGGACACAAAATGTTAAGACCTACGGATTTTGATTTCATTGATCTCTAGTGTGTCCCGGGCCAGATGTTGCTAATATGCAGTAAAGGCTGAGAACCATCTGGAATCTAGTTTATTATTGCCTCAGATCACACTCCCTCTGCAATTTCTACCTTCTTCCTAATTTCATAGGTTGTTAAGAAATTTTGTATTGTTAATTTGTTTTCCCTAGTAGGTATTCTTTGTGAAAAGAAACAATACATACTGTAAATAATTACTGATTATTTGACTTTCTGTTCAAATTAGTCCTTGGTAAGTCTAAACAGGGGAGGTAGTTGTCCCTCCTCCTAACCCCATTCCTTCTCCACTTTCTATTGCTATAAGTGAATACAATAATCTGAATAGTTTATAAAGACAAAAAGTTTAGTTAGCTTATAGTTCTGGAGGCTGGGAAGTTCAAGATGGAGGGGCCACACCTGGTTAGGGTCGTCATGCTGCATCACAACAGGGTGAAAGCATAAGGGCAAGCAAGCACATGCAAAAGGAAGACTACAAGAGTTTGTTGAGCTCACTTTTATAATAATCATGGGAATCAGCTAACTCCTGTGATAATGGCATTAATCCATTCAGGTGAACTCTACCTTCCGTGACCAATCACCTCTTTAAAAAAACATCTTTTAATTCTGTTACAGTGGAGATTAGATTTCAATGAAACATTTTGTGGGTACATTGAAACCACATCATCCCTGTAGCTGATCAGTCTGCGATAAGCATGATACCATCAAGGTCCAGACCTACAAAAGTAGCAGGCTAACCTAAGAACAAAAAAGATACCAGTCACATCCAGGTAATCCTGGTTTGTCGATCTGCTTCCCCCAAATTATTGCTTTGCTTGTCCATTAATTGGTTTATAGGTCTGCTTAATCATGCCTCTGGACCAGCTGGTCTCAGTTGTACATTATCATCATCTAGGGAGCTTTTTGGACTCCTGATGCCTGAGATAATTACATCAGAATTACCCATCAGTGGGTAAACCACTGCCTTTGGCTACAGTGTTCTCACATATTTATCTAAGGTATTTTCTTTAGCTGGTATCAACTGCAGAGATGTGGGTATCTATCTATATTTTTTAATTACTCCAACTCAACCCAATTTGTTCAATGGAAGATATTGTTAAAAAAAGAATTCATTGGTTTTATGTGCAGTTATAGAGCCTTTACTTCAGCCAGAGGCTCTTCCAAGCACTGCATATAGATTAATTTACTCTATGGCCATATTTTAAAGATGAAGAAATTGGGCCAACAGGTGGTACAGAGGTTTAGGTTGCAGGATCCCACATGACCAACTGCAGTTTGAGTCTCCTGGCAGCTTGAAAATCATGTTGGGCACGTGTGCCTGTGTACCCAAAATCCCAAGAGGAGAAAGGAGGAGAAGGGATTATGGCATGGCCATCCTCTCTGGGTGTGATTTCTTACTTTGCCTCTCTCTCTCTTCCACTCTCTCTTTCTCTCTCTTTCTGTCTCTGGAGAGTGCATACACCCTATAGAAAACTGAAAACAGTCAATAAAAAAAAGATGATGGAATTGCCCAAACTTAGGTATTAATTCAATGTTGGAGACAAGATTCAAAAAAGATTCCTTAGCTCCAGAGTCAGCATGTTTAACTAAAGGTGACCAGTGAGTATGATTGTTGCAACCACAAGATGTGATAAGGTAGGTAATTTGATGAAACATGATCTTTAGGGTAAGACTTTTGGAACTCAAATCCTAGCTCTGCCACATACTACCTACATGATACTAGAAAACTTTCTCTGTACCTCAGTTTTTTTACCTTCAAAACAGAGGTGTATATATAAGGAGCTAAATACAGAGAAAGTTTTCTAGGATCCCACAGCTAGTAAGTGGCTGAGCAGGGATTTGAGTTTCCATAGTCTGACCTTAAAGGTCATACTCCATCAATAATTTAGACTTCTTCTCCCAAATATTTAAACTGATGTAGCTTTTCAAAAACTTATATTATTGGAACCAGCAGTTGGCATAAAGGACTCCCATGCAGTCGACCGCTGTTCAAGTCCCAGACCTGGTGTTTAAAATTCACACCTGGCACCTATGCATGCGTGCCCAAGATCCCAAGAGGAGAATGGAGGAGAAGGGATTGAAGTGTGGATATCACCCCTGGGGGGCTGATTTCTCGCTTTCTGTCTCTCTGTCTCTCTCTGTCTTTCTGTTGAGTGCACATGCCCTATAGCAAAAATCTCTCCAAAAATTGAAAAAAACCCTTATATTACTACAGAATGCTATTTGGTATTGCAAGTTCCATGCATGCTTCCGAGCTTATTCTTTATGTGTTACCCAGAATTAAAGGGGAAAAAAAAGTTTCTTTTCCTTCTACTCCTCCTTTTCTTCCTCTTCTTCCTCCATCTTCTCCTTCTCATCATTCTTTTTCCTCCTTCTCCTCTTCTTCCTCATCCTTCTCTTCCTTCTCCTCTTTCTCTTCCTCCTCCTCCTTCTTTTCTGGTAGATTTTTCACAATTTTGGTACTGCACTGGAGAAGCCATTAGTCAAATAATGCTATAGCTGCTTTCTTAATATCAACCTGTGGTTTTTAAATTTCTTTGGTTTGTGAATATATTAGATACCATAAATTCACCAAGATTAAATGTAGAAAGAAGAAGAGATTTTCTATTCCAAATCTTTGCGTGCCTGGAGATCCTTTTAATTCCCTTTATTATTCTGGAGTGTGTTTAATTTAATATTAAAATCTAGATTTCTTCCAGCTACTTGACATTGCCCCATTTCAAACTTCTAAAAACAAATTCATCAGAGTTTTATGGTAATAAATATGCAAATAGAACAAATATGCAAATAGGCAATCAACCTTGAGTTTGGATATTTTATATTGTGGATTTCATTCAATGTAACAAAGTTACTGAACACAGGTTTTGTAAATATGAAATCAATTTTAGATGAAAGAGGTGATTTAAAAAATTCCTTGCTTCTCATATTTTAATATGCAAACAACTCACTTATGGGTCTTATTAAAATGCAAAAATCTGCTGGGAGGCCTAAAGAGAGATGCTAGACTCCATATTTCTTACAAATTCTCAAGTATACCATGATGCTGGTCTGTGAATCATTCTTTTGTAGTAAGAGCACAGAACTGGTGAACTAGATTGCCAAAGGAGGGAAACTAGCCTTAATTTGTAATTTGTGAATTGCCATGATATAAATATTCTCACAGTGGCCAGGTTCAAGCTACCAACGTGATGTCACTGAAAACAGTTGGGAAGGGACATTCAGCACACCCCACACAGTTGTCACTCCCTCGTAGGCACAAGTCAGCTCCAGCCCATCAATGGAGATATAACTATACTAAATGTTCACTATTTTGAGATTCAATGTAATAAGTGAAATAGTATCATTTTACCAAGAATTTTAATAAAGTTAGGGAGATGTAGAATATTATAGGAGGGAACCAGCAGTTAGCGTAATGGCTATGTCGCTAGACTCCCACGTAGTCGACCGCGGTTCACGTCCCGGACCCGGTGGCTTAAAACTCACGCTGGGTGCGTGTGCGTGCGTGCCCATGATCCCGAGAGGAGAATGGAGGAGAAGGGATTGCGGCGTGACCATCCCCCCTGGGGGGTGATTTCTCACTTTCTGTCTCTATGTCTCTCTCTGTCTGTCTGGCGAGCGCACGCGTCCTATAGCGAAAATCTCTCTCCGAAGAGTTTGGATATTTTATATTGTGGATTTCATTCAATGTAACAAAGTTACTGAACACAGGTTTTGTAAATATGAAATCAATTTTAGATGAAAGAGGTGATTTAAAAAATTCCTTGCTTCTCATATTTTAATATGCAAACAACTCACTTATGGGTCTTATTAAAATGCAAAAATCTGCTGGGAGGCCTAAAGAGAGATGCTAGACTCCATATTTCTTACAAATTCTCAAGTATACCATGATGCTGGTCTGTGAATCATTCTTTTGTAGTAAGAGCACAGAACTGGTGAACTAGATTGCCAAAGGAGGGAAACTAGCCTTAATTTGTAATTTGTGAATTGCCATGATATAAATATTCTCACAGTGGCCAGGTTCAAGCTACCAACGTGATGTCACTGAAAACAGTTGGGAAGGGACATTCAGCACACCCCACACAGTTGTCACTCCCTCGTAGGCACAAGTCAGCTCCAGCCCATCAATGGAGATATAACTATACTAAATGTTCACTATTTTGAGATTCAATGTAATAAGTGAAATAGTATCATTTTACCAAGAATTTTAATAAAGTTAGGGAGATGTAGAATATTATAGGAGGGAACCAGCAGTTAGCGTAATGGCTATGTCGCTAGACTCCCACGTAGTCGACCGCGGTTCACGTCCCGGACCCGGTGGCTTAAAACTCACGCTGGGTGCGTGTGCGTGCGTGCCCATGATCCCGAGAGGAGAATGGAGGAGAAGGGATTGCGGCGTGACCATCCCCCCTGGGGGGTGATTTCTCACTTTCTGTCTCTATGTCTCTCTCTGTCTGTCTGGCGAGCGCACGCGTCCTATAGCGAAAATCTCTCTCCGAAAAAAAAAAAAAAAGAATATTATAGGAAAAATGACTTGATATTAGTTACAAAGTGTTGAGAATAAGTGCAAAATAATGTACTTCCAAGGTTATGGACTGTTGAGTGGGTATATTTAAGGAGCCACAAGATATGTGGGGTCAATAATGGAGACTCTGGAGAAGATTTGAACCAAATTTTGACAGGGCTGAGTTTGGATGAGTAGTAGAGGAGTACAATCACAGAACAGGAAATCTCTGATGTTAAGCAGGAGTAAGTGAAACCTTGAAATTACTAGAGATGGGAGTAGGATAGTTACTCCAGGACAGAATAAAGGTATCCTACTGTCACAAATGTTTCATTCTCTGGTATGATAGGGGCAAATAAAATATTCAAATTAATCAAACATTTGAGTTAACAGGGAATGAGAATATGTACCAGAAAAGAGATATAAGTGTTTAAAGTAATAGAATATACAAAGTGACTTCAGAAAGTTCATGCACAAATGGAATTAAAGTATGATTTTATTTGGGTGCAAAGATTTTGAAATACATGCATAGTTTTTTCATAATACATTTTTATGAGCTTTTTGAAGATCCCTTTGTATTACCATGTTTTAAATATATTACTATATACTAAATTGAACCCAGTTTCTTCTTAGATGGAGAAAGGATTTCTAGATCTGCCATGTTTCAGAGCTATGGCTTTCAGCATCTTTGGTCCCTATTCTGGTAGCCTACAAAATTCTGATCACAGGGTGCTATGAAAAGACTGTATTCCCCCCTCTTCCCCCCAAAAAGACTGTATTCCAAGCTTCTCTCTAGGACCACAGTAAGAGATTATCCTAAGCAACTCTTTTCCAAG